>NW_026460889.1:0-59341 GCF_021730395.1 Mercenaria mercenaria | reverse complement strand
CTATCATTTTTTTGTAAATTTAAAAATCATATTTATATTGAAAATAACTAGCAAGTTAAATATATCAGAATTCAAAAGAAAAAGTAATAGTACCTAAATAACAAAAACAGTAAAACCTGCTTTAGCAGTCACCTCCATTAAGCAGCCAACCTGTCTTTAGCAGCCAGTGTCTCATTTCCCAAAATGGTCATTCATACTATAAATTACCTGCATTAAGCAGCCACCTGCCAAAAGCAGCCACTTTTTTCCTACTGCTTTGGCTGGCTTCTTAAGACAGGTTTTACTGTAATCCCAATTGTTTTGTTACCTATCTAATTAAGTTAATTGTAGTTTTTGGTCTTAAAACATGATACTTATCCATTAAAATATTCTATGTTCAGAAGAAGTACCTCCCAAAAATTCTAAGTCCACAGTTTCCATCAGTTTCCATCACAAAAATTTTCTAAGTTATTTTCCATGCTATTCTCCATCCCAAAATTTTACTAAGTCCAACTTTCCATGGCAAAAGCTCCTGTTTCCGTGGAAATTGATCAATATTTCAGCTGTAATCTGTGGAAATCCATGGCAAAATTACTGTTCCGTTCAGTGTCCATGGAAAATTTCAATATTCCACGGATTTCCATGCTTATTTCCACCATGGAATTCCATGACAAAAGCCTTATTACCATGGCAAAGACGGGTACGGCCAATAATAAAAAAGTTACTAAATTAGCTATTTATAGTAACATAAAAGGGAAGCAGGGGCCATCAGTCTGGAACCCATAATGGAATCTGGCCAGTTCAAGAAAAGAACCAAGATCTTATAGTGATACAAGTTGTATGCAAGTTTGGTTAAAATAAAATAAAATCATAAATGAAGCTGCTATTGTGCAGACAAGGTCAAAATAGCTAACTCTGTCAGTTTCAGGGGCCATAACTCTGGAACCCATAATGGAATCTGGCCAGTTCAAGAAAGGAACCAAGATCTTATTGGGATACAAGTTGTGTGCGAGTTTGGTAAAAATCAAATCATAAATAAAGCTGCTATTGTGCAGAAAAGGTCAAAATAGCTAATTTTGGCCCTTTCAGGGACCATTACTCTGGAGCCCATAATTGGATCTGGCCAGTTCAAGAAAGGAACCAAGATCTTACGGTGATACAAGTTGTGTGGAAGTTTGGTTAAAATAAAATCATAAATGAAACCACTATCTTGCAGACAATAAATTGTTGTCGCATGCACAATAGCAAATTCTGGCCCTTTAAGGGGCAGTAACTCTAGAACCCATGTTGGGATCTGGCCAGTTTTCGAAAGGAAGCGAGATATCATGCCAATACAAGTTTGATTAAGATTGCTTGCAAAACGTGGTCACTATCGTGTTCACAAGAAATTGTGGACAGACGAAGGGCGGTCACAAAAGCTCACCCTGTCACTACGTGACAGGTGAGCTAAAAAAGGCTTGCATCAGATTATCATAATTTAATTGGCTGCCTCTAAAACCCTTGTGCGGATAATCAAGGAGTGAACTTGCTAACATTCTTTTCTGAGTTTATTTATTATTTAATTATGGCCATTTTCATAAAAACTGTTCTGTGAATTTTTAGCTCGTTGATTTGAAGAATAAAAAGATTGGTTGATCTTGCCCATACGGAAGTATTGATGTTTGTTCCAGATTAAAGTTTTATGGAAAGCTTCTCAACTTCACAACAGTAAAATGAAAAGTTTTTGCAAGGGATTTACTTTTGTTTTATGTGCTACTTGACGTTATTTGCAAATACAATACAAAAGTGTTGTTGTTGTAAATAATACTTTATGTTTTAAAAGTTGGCCATGCACCACAAAAAACCTCGCATAGTTCCTCCAATTAAAAAGAAAGAGTGAACTTTTAGCCTCTTTTAACATCTTATTTATAGAACTCAATGACTTCCCCTATTATTTATCAAACTTCACAGATGGATTGGTCTTGGTAAAAGATCAGGTATTGCAAGCGTCAAGGTCATTGGGTCTATTAAAATTCTATGATAAGCTTCTCAATATCATCATATCTTTCTTACCACTGTCTTTATTATTATAAACTTCATCTTATGAATGTTTTTTGTCGAGCCCGCTTGTGGAAGCGAAGACATAGTTCCCGTGTAGAAATATTTTCCTGTTCTCAGGAAATCCCAGGATTATCCTTGGATATCCTGGGATTCTTTAAGCAAGGCTGCAAGAAAGTCCTGAAGACAGGACTTTAACACTAAAAGACAGGACTTTCGATAGAAAAATTGTCCTGTTCCCAGGAAAAAGACAGGACTTTGTCTAAAAGATACAAATTGAAAGATGGTAATTAATATGAAACATGATCTTGTAATGGTGTAATAAGTTAATCACATCCTGGTGTTGAAGACCCATGTTTTGGGAGAAACTGTATCATTAAGTACTTCTGATTGTGGTGTTGTCAGTGTAACAGGAATATATTCTATAAATTTGTGGTAAGTTAGCAAGTTATTTCTGTATAAACTTTTAGAAATAATACTAAATGTACTCCTTCATTTAATTATTTTACAAAACAATAAGTTATTTAGAAAAGTAGTTTTCTTTAAAATCAGTCAGAGCATTAAAAAGTGAAATGTGTTACTACAGTTTAGGTTATCTGTACATGTTTGGTCAAAGACAGTTTCACTTTTAACAGTGAACAGATCATAGAATGATAAGAGCTTTTTGCTCAGTATGAAGCTCATAATTTGATGATTCTAGACTAAATAGTAGTATTTTTACCTAGTTAGCTCACCTGTCACATAGTGACAAGGTGAGCTTTTGTGATCGCGCAGCGTCCGGCGTCCGTCGTCCGTGCGTCCGTCCGTCCGTGCGTGAGTGCGTAAACTTTTGCTTGTGACCACTCTAGAGGTCACATTTTTCATGGGATCTTTATTAAAGTTGGTCAGAATGTTCATCTGGAAGATATCTAGGTCAAGTTCGAAACTGGGTCATGTGCGGTCAAAAACTAGGTCAGTAGGTCTAAAAATAGAAAAACCTTGTGACCTCTCTAGAGGCCATATTTTTCACAAGATCTTCATGAAAGTTGGTCTGAATGTTCACTTTGATGATATCTAGGTCAAGTTCGAAACTGGGTCACGTGCCATCAAAAACTAGGTCAGTAGGTCAAATAAAAGAAAATCCTTGTGACCTCTCTGGAGGTCATATTTTTCATGGGATCTGCATGAAAATTGGTCAGAATGTTCATCTTGATGTAATCTAGGTCAAGTTCGAAACTGGGTCACATCCGGTCCAAAACTAGGTCAGTAGGTCAATTAATAGAAAAACCTTGTGACCTCTGTAGAGGCCGTATTTTTCATTGGATCTGCAGGAAAATTGATCAGAATGTTCATCTTGATGATATCTAGATCAGGTTTGAAACCGGGTCAACTGCGGTCAAAAACTAGGTCAGTAGGTCAAATGATAGAAAATCCTTGTGACCTCTCTAGAGGTCATATTTTTCATGGGATCTGCATGAAAGTTGGTCTGAATGTTCATCTTGATGATATCTAGGTCAAGTTCGAAACTGGGTCAACTGCGGTCCAAAACTAGGTCAGTAGGTCTAAAAATAGAAAATTCTTGTGACCTCCCTGGAGGTAATATTTTTCATGGGGTCTGTATGAAAATTGGTCAGAATGTTCATCTTGATGATATGTAGGTCAAGTTCGAAACTTGGTCACGTGCGGTCAAAAACTAGGTCAGTAAGTCAAATAATAGAAAAACCTTGTAACCTCTGTAGAGGCCATATTTTTCACGGGATCTGCATGAAAATTGGTCAGAATGTTCATCTTGATAATATCTAGGTCAGTTTGTAAACTGGGTCGCATGCGTTCAAAAACTAGGTCAGTAGGTCAGATAATAGAAAAACCTTGTGACCACCCTAGAGGCCATAGTTTTCATGGGATCTGCATGAAAGTTGGTCTGAATGTTCATCTTGATGATATCTAGGTCAAGTTTGAAACCGGGTCAACTGCGCTCAAAAACTAGGTCACTAGGTCTCAACATAGAAAGACCTTTTGACCTCTCTAGAGGCCATATTTTTCAATGGATCTTCATGAAAATTGATCAGAATTTTTATCTTGATGATATCTAGGTCAAGTTCAGAAGTAGGTCACATGAGCTCAAAAACTAGGTCACTATGTCAAATAATAGCAAAAAACGACATCATACTCAGTTCATGTGGGGGCAGGTGAGCGATTCAGGACCATCATGGTCCTCTTGTTTTTTTGCAGTGACTGCACATGTTTGAGTTAATTTAAGATGTGCCAAGAAATTAATATTTCTGCTATGACAGGTTGTATTGTTTCAATGTACATGATGTGTGCCTTTTAACTACAAAATATTTTTTTAATATTAGGAAATGATAATCCTTATATTCTTACTATAAATACTATTGAACTTTGTTAACTGTATTTCCTGCCAAAAAGAATTTCAAATCATGTTTACAAGGTATTCAATTACATGTTCTGGGGTTTCCTGAAGACAGGACAGTTGTCCTGAGATTTCCTGAAGACAGGACAATTGTCCTGTAATTTCCTGACATCAGGAATTTCTTGGGATTTCCTGAAGACAGGACAATTGTCCTGGGATATCCTGACTTCAAGAATTCCTGGGAATTCCTGAGAACAGGACAATATCATACTTTCATGTCCTGTCTTCAGGAAATCTCAGGACATTCCTGGGATTTTCAGGATAGCAGGATTGGAATTCTCAGACGTCCTGTTTTTTCCTGTTCATTGGAAAATCCTGGGATTGTCTTATTCCCATTTGAAGGCGTGAAAAGTCCCAGGGCTATCCCAGGAATTCCTGGGATGTTTTCAGGACATTATCCCAGGATTTCCTGTTCCATTTTCGCACGGGTTGTCCAAATGACTGTTCGGTGTATGTGCATGTGTGCGTCCGTCCGGATTTGTTTGTCTGGACCACAACTTTGACATGCATGGAGCAATCTTTATATTTGGCATGAATGTTAACCTCAGTGAGATGGAGTGTCTTGTGCAAACCGCAGGTTCCTACCTCAAAGGTCAAGGTCACACTTGGAGGTCAAAGGATAAATTAAATAATGACTGTACTGAGCATTTCTTCTTCATGCGTGGAGGGATTTTGATGTAACTTGGCACAAATGTTCACAACCATGTGATGGAGTGTCATGTGCAAGAACCTAGAATTGCTTCCCTTTGTTGTTACTATAAATAGCCTATATTGTAACTTTTTATTACTGGTCGTAGGGAAAAATCAAGACCACTTTTCTATAGTACAATATGCATGTTACATCCAATTTTGAGGTGTATTTTAACCTATCTCTACTGGTAAGGATTTTTGTGTGGACTTAGATTTTTTTTAAAGATTTACTTCTCTTTGTTGCTACTATAAATAAATTATATTGTAACTTTTTGCAATTATTTTTCATTTGGCATAAATGTTTGCCTCAATGAGACGGGGTGTCATGTGCAACTCATAGTCCTTTTGACAGCTGGCGGGCTGGACATGTTACCTGTGGGCATCTAGTTAGAAATACTTTTCGCAGTTATTATATCCCTTAATTTTTAGCTCAACTATTCAAAGAATAGGTAGAGCTATAGGATTTGCCTGTGCGTTGGCCTTAATATCCGTGTCCCGATTTGGTTTTTGTATGTAAGCTGGTATCTCAGTAACCACTTGTGGGTATGGATTAAAACTTGACACACTTATTCACTGTGCTAAACTGACTTATATTACACAGGTTCCATAACTCTGTTTTGCTTTTTAGCTCACCTGTCACAAAGTGACAAGGTGAGCTTTTGTGATCGCGCGGTGTCCGTCGTCCGTCGTCCGTCCGTCCGTGCGTGTGTCCGTAAACTTTTGCTTGTGACCACTCTAGATGTCACATTTTTCATGGGATCTTTATGAAAGTTGGTCAGAATGTTCATCTGGATGATATCTAGGTCAAGTTCGAAACTGGGTCACGTGCCATCAAAAACTAGGTCAGTAGGTCTAAAAATAGAAAAACCTTGTGACCTCTCTAGAGGCCATATATTTCACAAGATCTTCATGAAAATTGGTCGGAATGTTCACCTGGATGATATCTAGGTCAAGTTTGAAACTGGGTCACGTGCCTTCAAAAACTAGGTCAGTAGGTCTAAAAATAGAAAAACCTTGTGACCTCTCTAGAGGCCATATATTTCATAAGGTCTTCATGAAAATTGGTCAGAATGTTCATCTTGATGATATCTAGGTCAAGTTCAAAACTGGGTCACGTGCGGTCAAAAACTAGGTCAGTAGGTCTAAAAATAGAAAAACCTTGTGACCTCTCTAGAGGCCACATATTTCAGGAGGTCTTCATGAAAATTGGTCAGAATGTTCACCTTGATGATATCTAGGTCAAGTTCGAAAGTGGGTCACATGCCATCAAAAACTAGGTCAGTAGGTCAAATAATAGTAAAACCTTGTGACCTCTCTAGAGGCCATATTTTTCATGGGATCTGTATGAAAGTTGGTCTGAATGTTCATCTTGATGATATCTAGGTCAAGTTTGAAAGTGGGTCACGTGCCTTCAAAAAGTAGGTCATTAGGTCAAATAATGAAAAAACGTTGTGACCTCTCTAGAGGCCATATTTTTCATGGGATCTGTATGAAAGTTGGTCTGAATGTTTTTCTTGATGATATATAGGTCAAGTTTGAAACTGGGTCAACTGCGATCAAAAACTAGGTCAGTAGGTCTTAAAATAGAAAAACCTTGTGACCTCTCTAGAGGCCATACCCTTGAATGGATCTTCATGAAAATTGGTCAGAATGTTCACCTTGATGATATCTAGGTCAAGTTTGAAACTGGGTCACGTGCCTTAAAAAACTAGGTCAGTAGGTCAGATAATAAAAAAACCTTGTGACCTCTCTAGAGGCCATACTTTTTATGGGATCCGTATGAAAGTTGGTCTGAATGTTCATCTTGATGATATCTAGGTAAAATTCAAAAGGTTTGAAACTGGGTCAACTGCGGTCAAAAACTAGGTCAGTAGATCTAAAATAATTAAAATCTTTTTACCTCTCTAGAGGCCATATTTTTCAATGGATCTTCATGAAAATTGATCTGAATGTTCACCTTGATGATATCTAGGTCAGTTTCGTAACTGGGTCATGTGCATTCAAAAACTAGGTCAGTAGATATAAAAATAGAAAAACCTTGTGACCTCTCTAGAGGCCATATTTTTTATGAGATCTTCATGAAAATTAGTGAGAATGTTCACCTTGATGATATCTAGGTAAAATTCAAAACAGGGTCGCGTACCTTCGAAAACTAGGTCCATAGGTCAAATAATAGAAAAACCTTTGACCTCTCTAGAGACCATATATTTCAATGGATCTTCATGAAAATTGGTCAGAATTTTTATCTTGATAATATCTAGGTCAAGTTCAAAACTGGGTCACATGAGCTCAAAAACTAGGTCACTATGTCAAATAATAGAAAAAACGACGTCATACTCAAAACTGGGTCATGTGGGAAGAGGTGAGCGATTCAGGACCATCATGGTCCTCTTGTTTACAAAATTATGCCCCTTTTTATGCCCCCGAAGGGAGGCATATTAGTTTTCAACTGTCCGTCCGTTTGTTTGTTCGTTCGTCACAACGTTAACTTTTTGCATGAAGGCACTTTACTTGTGAACCACTGCACCCAGGACCTTCAAACTTCACATGCTGGTAGTACTTATTGAGTACACGACCCCTACTGACTTTGGGGTCACCAGGTCAAAGGTCAAGGTCATCAGGTCAAAGGTCAAGGTGCTGTGGGGGCATTTGTCACCATTAGTGACAGCTCTTGTTTGACTCAGAAATTTTTTGTTAAGGTTTTGTATGTAAGCTGGTATCTCAGTACCTACTAAACTTATATTGTAACTTTTTGCAATCATCTTTTATTTGGCATAAATGTTTGCCTCAATGAGACAGGGTGTCTTGTGCAACTTCTAGTCCTTTTGACAGCTGGCTGGCTCGACATGATGCCCGTGGGCATCTGGTTTTTTAATTAAAATGCCAGACACTGGTTGAGGGGCAAATATCTCAAAAGCCAAGGTTACTGATTCCAGAGTTTTGTAATATGTTTCTATTGTGGCATACTTCTTATTTTCATCTGTCTTGTAATCTTTTCATTTCTTATGGAGATTAGTCATGGCAGAAGCAAAGGAAAGTGTTTGGTGAAGAAACACCAATGGTCAAGGGTTACTTTGGATAAATTTTGTTTGATAGGTTAAAAGTTTTATAGCACAAAGTGCTCAAAATCATTCTCTGTCAGTGGGCCAATGGTAACACTCTTCTCTATCAATCCAGAGGTCTGGCATTTGAATCCTGGTCCAGGCACTGGAAATTTCTGAGATGCTCTTGAGTGTCTCCCACCTAACTTAGAGGCCTTTACTGGTTCTCCCAGGAAAGACAGTCTCGTCTGTATCGGTGCTATATACCTATCACGTTAAAGAACCAGACTGTCTTTTCACAAAGAGCTAAGCTAAGTTAGTCAGATAAGTCTGTATCCAAAAAGGATTTCTCTCTATCTGTTTTTAGCTCGACTTTATGAAGGAAAAATAGAGTTATTGCACTTGCCCTGGGGCCAGCGTTGCCATTGGTTAAAGTTTTTGATAAAGTCAAAGCTATTGACTTGAAACTTGAAATACTTATTTACTCTCAAAGTCTACACCAGGAGAAACAATCTCCATTACTCTAATTTGAATTTTGACAGAATTATGCCCCTTTTTAGTCCACCATCATCAGATGGTGGGCTATTAAAATCACTCTACGTCCGTGGTCTGATGTCCTTCTGTCCGTCCGTCCGTTAACAATTTCTCGTTATCGCATCTCCTCAGAAACTACTGGGGGGATTTTGACCAAACTTTGTCAGAATGATGTATTTTCACCCTAGTTTTGTCCCCCTGAAAATCAGACTGGTTCCACAATTTTTGAGTGAGTTATGGCCCTTTGTTTATTTCTATAATTTACATAGATTTATATAGGGAAAAACTTTGAAAATCTTCTTGCCCAAAACCACAGAGCCTAGGGCTTTGATATTTGGTATGAAGCATCATCTAGTGGTCCTCTACCAAGATGATTCAAATTATTTCCCTGGGGTCTAATATGGCCCCGCCCCGGGGGTCACATGGTTTATATAGACTTATATAGGGAAAAACTTTGAAAAACCTCTTGTCCAAAACCACAGGGCCTAGGGCTTTGATATTTTGTTTGTGACATCATCTAGAGGTCTTCTACTAAGATTGTTAAAATTATCTCCCTAGGGTCAAATATGGCCCCGCCCCAGGGGTCACATGGTTTACATAGACATATATAGGGAAAAACTTTGAAAATCTTCTTGTCCAAACCACAAAGCCTAGGGCTTTGATACTTGTAACGTAGCATCGTCTAGTGGTTCTCTACCAAGTTTGTTAAAATTATCCCCCTAGGGTCAAATATGGCCCTGCCCTGGGGGTCACATGGTTCATATAGACTTATATAGGGAAAAGCTTTTAAAAACTTCTTGTCAATAACCTACAACATTCAAATTTGGACCACATGTATGGTTTTGAGTGGCAAGATGAACCTTGACATGAGTTGACCTTGATTTTGACCTAGTGACCTACTTTCACATTTCTGTAGCTACAGCCTTCAAATTTGGACCACATGCATAGTTTTATGCACTGAAATAAACTTTGACCTTGACATTGACCTAGTGACCTACTTTCACATTTTTGAAGGTACAGGTGTCAAATTTGGACCACATGCATAATTTCGTGTTCCGAAATGAAATTTGATGTTGATTTTGACCCAGTGACCTACTTTCACATTTCTCAAGCTACAGCCTTCAAATTTGGACCACATGCATGGTTTTATGTACTGAAACAAACTTTGACCTTTACATTGACCTACTGACCTACTTTCACATTTTTGAAGGTACAGGCTTCAGATTTGGACCACATGCATAGTTCTGTATTCCAAAATAACATTTGACCTTGATTTTGACCTAGTGACCTACTTTCACATTTCTCAAGCTACAGCCTTCAAATTTGGACCACATGCATGGTTTTGTGTACCGAAACAAACTTTGACCTTGACATTGACCTAGTGACCTACTTTCACATTTTTGAAGGTACAGGCTTCAAATTTGGACCACATGCATAGATTTGTGTTCTGAAGTGAAATTTGACCTTGATTTTAACCTAGTGACCTACTTTCACATTTCTCAAGCTACAGCCTTCAAATTTGGACAACTTGCATAGTTTTGTGTACCAAAATAGACTTTGACCTTAAGATTGACCTAGTGACTTACTTTCAAATTTCTCAAACTACAGTCTTCAAACTTGATGCACATGCATAGTTTTGTGTACAAAACTTTGTCCTTGAAATTGATCTAGTGACCTACTTCCACATTTCTCAAGCTACAGCTTTCGAATTTAGACCACATGCACAGTGTTGAGTACGGAAATGAAATTTGACCTTGAGCTTGTCAATAAGTCTTGAAATTTGGAACACACAAAAATGGCACATTGGTGGGCGCCAAGATCTCTCTGTGATCTCTTGTTTTTTTTTTTGTTTCTTTGTTTTTATTGCTTGTATCTTACTGTAAGTTCACATAAACATTGTCCAGCATACAAACAAAGTATGTGTAGGGGCTGGGCCCATTATACCAAGCTGAAGGTCACAAAAATGTTATACATGTATTAGGAATTATTTTCATGTTAAATTATTTGGAAACCTTTGTTTATAGACATAACTGTCTTTGGTACCTTAAAAGATAATGACTTGAAATTAAACATACAGTACAATCGCGATCCTACGAAAAGCCAATGGACCGGCCGTTTTTTTCGTAATATTGCATTTTCGTTCGATCGTAGCATAGGAAATTTCGCTATACAGCACCTTAATATCTACACTTCGTAACCCGTGATATTTAAACATGTGATTTTCGAATCGAAGTATATGTATACCAATTTTATATGTACATCTAAGTTTACTACAAATCTAATTCGAACCTGAACTTAGATGGTATCTGGAATTTAAAACGGGTTGTTTTTTCTTCACTTTTTATTCACTGTACATAAAACATATTTAGGGTACATTGTTGCACTAGAACAAAAAATCGCAATTGCATATTCCGATACCCTCAGCTACCCTTTACTGAATTGACCGGAATAATAAAACGACAATATACAGACGATCAGGACTTAAATATTTTTTAGTGTTTTTATGCAGTGATTGTTTGAGATGTATAGATATCGAAGCAAGTGTGACTGGAATGCTATCCGATCTGATAGTTATAGGAGAAAAAAAATAACCACCAACTTCTGTCATATTGTACAGCGTATGTGTTTCGAATTTCATTACTAAGTTTTCACACTTTAATTACTGTTTACGACCAGCTAAATGTTAGTGACACTTTCCAATCTAAGGCATTTTCACGCCGTTATGGAAGGTGTGAAAATTTAGTCGATACAGGTATTCGTAAAATCGCAACTTAAACAAGTTAAAAACATGTTTTAAGGGCATAACAATACATTCGTTGGAGCGCATTTTTCGCAAAATTGCATTTTCGTAAAACCGCGACTTTGTAACATAGAAATAAGAAGGAAAGCAGCCGGGACCACAACACCTTTTCGTAGTATACCGGTATTTCGTTAAACTGCGATTTGTAGCATCGCGAATGCACTGTATTTCTTTATAATCATTATCTGCATGTGTGGTTACAATCCCCATAACTCTAATAATATTTTTGACAGAATTATGTCCCTTTCATACTTAAAAGTTTTTGGCAATCTTCACTTTCTGTATATAACCTTAGTACAGTATAAGGTAATGACTAAACTTAAAGTATGTCAGTACCCCTTCCATACTTGACCTTTAACCACTCTGAGTAGTAGGGTCTTTTTATGTCTTGGTGTATCTTCCTTTTAAAGTAGAGGTTACTAACTGAGACATAAATTCATTTTACTGTCAAATCCCAAAATAGTGGAGTGACAGCTCTTTTTGGAGAATATTGATAGTAAGGAAAAGCAATAAAAACGTTTTTTTCTGTTATTGTGTTTTCATTTCATGTATGCAGACCCTTGTACCGATTTAGAAATGCGTGTACTACTTAGGTACTGATTTCTGGATAAATTGGGATTAGCAGATGGGCACACTTATATATGTACGCATACAGTATTAAATATGTGCAGAGAATGATAATTTTGTTTGTGCATTTTCAGGTAACTACAGAGTAACCATTTGGCACCATGAGCTGCTTGTTCAAGTCTGTGATACTTGCAGTAACTGCAACATTTTTGATAACAGTAGTCAAAAGTACACTTACAAAGGAGGAGTCAAGAAAGCTTGATGGAAAATTGACAAACATGCTGTTCTATAATGGCAAAGTGTATATAGGTGGTACCAACTACATATATATGTTGAACAAAGATTTAACAGATAATATCTCTGTTAATACATGTGATGGTTCAGTGAAAAGCTGTGGGAATGTTAATAAAGTTTTAGTGTTAGATAAGGATACAGACCAGCTAGTTACTTGTGGGACAGGAAATGAGGGTTCATGTAAAGTATATAATGCAAGTAGTTTGGTTAAATTAAAAAGTGAAACAAATATAAAATCAGAAGTTTCAACCGATTATGAAAGACCTGCTAAGGGAATGATAACTAAAAATGGGAAGTTTATGGTTGCTGTTACTTATGGAGATGGTATTGAACAAAAAAATAAAAATGATGAGCTTACCTACAATTATGCTATTAGCACAAGGCAGTTACCATCTCTGTCTCCTGTCAAGACTTCAGCGGGGTTAAAAGTTTTGAATCTTGCAATTCAGAAAGTGCAGAAAGTGAGTAGTCTTGAGGATTATTTCATTTACTATAAAAGTGCATTTCAGTATGAAAAGTTTAGTTACTTTGTTACAAATCAGAAAAAGATTGTTGGATCAAATAAATATGTGTCCAAACTAGTGAGAATATGCCAGAATGATGTAGGCTATTATTCTTACATAGATATTCCAGTGGGATGTGAAAAAAATGGCAAATTCTACAATTTAATACAAACTGCGATGATCACGGAACTGCCTAGTCAGTATAGTAAGTCAGAACGTTTGTTAGTTGCAGCATTTACTCATGGTGAAGATCCTGAAAATCCAACTGGAGATACAGTATTTTGTCAGATTAGACTGACAGAACTCCATGGGCTTATAATAGATGGAATAAAAAACTATACATTAACATGTGAAGATCCTGCTGTAAAGGAAGCTGAAAGATACTTAAGAAATAACAAAAAAGCAGATGTATGCTTCAAAAGTGAAAAGGTAGGTATTATCAATTATTATAAGATTTAAGTTATGTCTCATCACAATAAAATGCATTGATTTAAAGTTGTCACAAAGTTGAAATGCATTGATCAAGAAAGTGGATTTACTGTTTGGCTCACGTAGCTTATCATGCTCCCTAAAGGGGAAGTTACGGTCTCCACTTTGCCCGTCCATTCACCCTGCAATTTTTGTATGGGGTATTCCTCAGGTTGAAATTCAGTGAATCTTCCTAGGAAACTTCACTTTCAAGAGGAGATGCACAAATTATCTTTCTAATTTGGTTGGATGATTTTTTGCTCACTTTAGCATGAGGTGCTCAAGGTGAGTTATTGTGACCTGTCATTGTCTGGTGTCCGTTGGCCAGTCCGTCGTCCATCAACATTTGCCTTGTGAACACTCTAGAGGACACAGTTGTGACCCAATTTTTATAAAATTTAGAATGTTTTTTTTTTTTTGATGACTTCAAGTCAAGTTCAAATGTGGGTCATGTTGAGTCAAAAACTATGTCACCAGGTCAGATCAAAGGAAAAGCTTGTAAACACTCTAGAGGCCACAGTTGTGACTCAATTTTTTTTTTGGGATCCCTTGATGTCCGGCGTCTGTCAACGTGTGCCATAGAGGCTGTATTTTTAGCTCACCTGTCACATAGTGACATGGTGAGCTTTTGTGATCGTCCACCCGTCGTCCGTCCACGATGTCAGCACGATAGTGGTTTCATTTATGATTTTATTTTAACCAAACTTGCACACAACTTCTATCACCATAAGATCTTGGTTCCTTTCTTGATCTGGCCAGATCCTATCATGGGTTCCAGAGTTATGGCCCCTGAAGGGCCAAAATTAGCTATTTTGACCTTGTCTACACAATAGCAGCTTTATTTATGATTTGACTTTTACCAAACTTGCACACAACTTGTATCAACATAAGATCTTGGTTCCTTTCTTGAACTGGCCAGATTCTATTATGGGTTCCAGAGTTATGGTCCCTGAAAGGGCCAAAATTAGCTATTTTGACCTTGTCTGCACAATAGCAGCTTTATGATTTGAATTAAATCAAACTTGCACAAAACTTGTGTCACCAGAAGATCTTGGTTCCTTTCTTGAACTAGCAAGATCCCATAATGGGTTCCAAAGTTATGGCCCCTTGTCTGCTCAATAGCAGCTTCATTTACAATTTGATTTTAACCAAACTTGCACACAACTTGTATCACCATAAGATCTCGATTCCTCTTTATACGCCCTAAGGGATGTATTATGTTATCGCCTTGGTGTCTGTCTGTCTGTTGGTTAGCAATTTCTCTTCCGCTCTGTAACTCATGAACCCCTTGAAGGATTTCAAAGAAACCTGACACAAATGTTCACCTCATCGAAACGATATGCAGAGCGGCATTTTCAGATGGCTCACTTCAAGGTCAAGGTCACACTTAGGGGTCAAAGGTCATATGACTTTGTTTTGTGTGTATATTGCTCTGCATTTGCGTTGCATTGCAGTGCTCTTGTTTTTATTTGGCAGATCCTTCTTTTGTTCACTTACAATAATTTTTTTTAAGCTCAATGCTCAGGTGAGTTTTTCTGATCGCTCGATGTCCGGCGTCTGTCTGTCGTCTGTCGTCCGTCAACATTTAGCTTGTGTATGCGATAGAGGCTGTACTTTTCAACTGATCTTCATGAAGTTTGGTCAAAATGATTACCTTGATGAAATCTAGGCCGAGTTTGAAAATGGGTCAAAAACTAGGTCACTAGGTCAAATCAAAGAAAAACCTTGTGTATGCGATAGAGGCTGTATTTTTCAGTTGATCTTCATGAATTTTTGTCAGAATGATAACTTTGATGAAGTCTAGGCCAAGTTCGAAAATGGGTCATCTAGGGTCAAAAACTAGGTCACTAGGTCAAATCAAAGAAAAACCTTGTGTATGCGATAAAGGCTGTATTTTTCAACTGATCTTCCTGAAATTTGGTCAGAATGACTACCTTGATAAAATCTAGGCCAAGTTCGAAAATGGGTCATCTGGGGTCAAAAACTAGGTCACTAGGTCAAATCAAAGACAAACCTTGTGTATGCGATAGAAGCTGTATTTCTAACCAGGTTTTCAATGAAAACCTGAGTTATTAGATTGGGGTAGATGTCGGTCGGGCGGGCGGGCGGGCGGGCGGGCAGCGGCGGCGGTGTCAAACTGGTGTTTCCGGTCAATAACTTTTGTTTCGGTAAAGATATTTGAATAAAACTTGGTATGTATGTAGCTTATATCAAGACAAAGGCTGGGATTGATTTTGGGGTTTCTGGGGTCAAGGTCAAGGTCACTGTTACTTAAAATAGAAAAAGGGTTTCCGGTCAATAACTTTTTGTTTCGGTAAAGATATTTGAATAAAACTTGGTATGTATGTAGCTTATATCAAGACAAGGGCTGGGATTGATTTTGGGGTTTCTGGGGTCAAGGTCAAGGTCACTGTTACTTTAAATAGAAAAAGGGTTTCCGGTCAATAACTTAACTTAGGAATGAGCTATCATGATGAAACTTGGTGTATAGAAAACTTATATAAAGTTGTAGCTTGGGATTGATTTTGGGGTTTCTGGGATCAAGGTCAAGGTCATTGTTACTAGAAATAGGGTTAGGGTTAGGTTAGGGTTAGGGTTAGCATATCTTCTACATGCATGGAGGGATTTTGATGAATGTTGGCACAATTGTTCACCATCATGAGATGGAGTGTCATGCGCAAGAACCAGGTCCCTAGGTATAAGGTCAAGGTCACACTTAGAGGTCAAAGGATACAAGAATGAAAACTTTGTCAGGAGCATATCTTCTTCATGCATAGAGGGATTTTGATGTAAATTGGCACAATTATACACTAGGACACAAGGTCAAATCAAAGAAAAACCTTGTGTATGCAATAGGGGCTGCATTTTACACCGGATCTTCACGAAATTCGATCAGAATGATTGCTTTGATGAAATCTAGGTCAAATTTGTTCAGATATGGGTCATCTGGGATCAGAAACTAGTCACTAGGTTAAAACAAAGAAAAGCCTTTTGTGTACTATAGGGACATCATTTTACAAGTGGAAATTCATAAAATTTAGTCTGAATGTTTGTCTGGATGAAATCTGAGTCAAGTTCAAATATGGGTCATCTTGGGTCAAAATCTAGGTCGCAAGGTCAAATCAAAGAAAAACCTTGTGTATGCAATAGGGACTGCATTTTACACTGGGTCTTCATGAAATTTGATCACAATGTTTGTCTTGATGACCTCTAGGTCAGGTTAGAATCTGGGTCCTTTTGGGTCAAAAACTAGGTCATCCATTTAAATTATAATTACCTGATGACCTCAAGTGATTAGGGGTCACCTGACTATGACCTTGACCTACTGACCTACTTTCTTGTGTTTAGCTCACCAGAGCACGAAGTGCTAAAGGTGAGCATTTGTGACCGCGCTATGTCCGTCGTCGTCTGTCATCAACAATTTAACTGTTAACACTCAAGAGGTCACAATTTTGGGTCATCTGGGATAAAAAGAACTAGGTCTCCAGTTCAAATCAAATCAAAGCTTGTTAACACTCTAGAGGCCACATTTATGATCCTATCTTCGTGACACTTGGTCAGAATGTTAACCTTGATGACCTCTAGGCCAAGTTCAAATCTTGGTCATGTTTTTAAAAAACTTAGGTCACCCAGTCAGATCAAAGGAAAAGCTTGTTAACACTCTAGAGGCCACATTTATGACCTTATCTTCATGAAACTTGGTCAGAATGTTTATCTTGATTATTCCTAAGTCAAGTTTGAATCTGGGTCATGTCGGATCAAAATCTAGGTCACTAGGCAAGACCAGGAAAATCTTGTTAACACTCTAGGGCCTTTATTTTTTTATTTTTTGGTTTACGAACCACCAGGATGACACATGGTCGTAGGAGGAGGGAAAAAAAATAAAATAAGAATACAGAATCAGAATTTTTTTTCTCCGTAGGAAACAAACCTTTGAAAGGAATATGGGTAAATTCTACGTAACATCACACAGGCTGCATGTTATAATCTTCTTTCCCATATTATATGTGACCTTGGTTATATGTGATTAAAAATGAGCCTTGGGGCTTGTCATAGCTGCTTGAGAAAAAAATTTGTCCTTGTATTTTTGTAAAATTACATTAATATACAGCTGGACATTTAGTTTTAACATTTTTCTTGAAAGGACTATACTATACATAAAAACTATTCTCACATACTAAATGAGTGGAGACATAGCAGTCACATGTTAAACACTGAAATTAATACCTTGTGTTAAAACAACAGCTAGGAAGAATCTTATTCCCCACATTTGAAGAACACTGCATGTTTGTCAGATCTTACACCCATGGATATGATTTTACACTCAGCAGCTATCAAGCATCTTGGCTGATTATGGACCCAACAACTATGACATCATACACTGCACTGTGCCTAATAAGCATGCAATTATCTTTTTAAGTGTTAGGAATAGGAAGTTTCTAGCGATCCGGTTAACAGACACCTAGCCTATGTTCTGCCCGTCTGTTAACTGGAAGCCTTGCCTTTCCTCTTACTGTTTTCTTGGCATTATGAATAGGCCTTATGTAATGCAACAGTTCATCTTTGCCATGATAATTATTTTTATTTTGCAATTACATAGATCACAAACATAAGCACATATCATATAGTATAACAAAATAAAATACTTTTAACAAATAAATGATCTTTGAAAATTCTGTCAGTCAATATTTGTCTTGGCACATCTACTGCACAACAACATTGGAAAAGACAGTAATTGCATCTATAATCAACATTAATCTGATGTTAATCTGTAACGTACAATAATTTCATTAAAAAATACGTAATTCATAATTTATAAACAAACAGGTTACCGGACACCAAAAAGCCCTAGTGGACAGGCTAAATTATGTTACCGGGCCTTACAGTTACACCGTTTTGATGTCCCCTGGCCCTGTACCAGTTTATTTCATCAAACAAAAGTACTTTCATCATTGTGTATATAAATGATATTTTTCGGGAAAAAATGCTTTAAATAAGGCCATACCAAATTGATTAATAGTTCTTCGGAAAATTTTCAAAAAAAATTGGAGCGGGCGAGCGAAATTTTTATTTTATTTTTTTTTTTCTCAATTTTGATTTTTTCAGAGGCGGGTAGATTTTACATGGAGCGAGCGGGCTTTTTTTATTTTTTTTCCCAGCTTGGACCCTTGAGGAGGCGGTTATGATTATACATGAAGTTAACATTTCTTTAGAAATAACACAGAAATCAAACATTTACAGTGTGGGTAACACAGTATATAGCTTTTCTATTATGTTTTAAAGACTACATGAATGATTTTGCAAATAAATTCTTGCCAAACCTCACTGAATCACTTTGTTTTTTTTTTAGTTATAATTTCTAAGGGATGAGTGTCTTATTTTTAATTTTGATTTTTTCTACATTAATCTGAAGGCCTGCCTATTTAACGGCACAGCATGAGGAATATTTAAGACAAAACAGGCACATGTGTGGAATAACATTTCTTCTGAAGCACAGTTAGATGGCTTCGGCACATGAACAACTTTGTGCCCCTAGTGGAACTTCAACCCATAGAGTCGAAGGGAAGTAACAAACCACTTGACCAGTGAGACCAAACAGAGTTGGTCATACAGATGCTTCGACATTGCTCGAATCCCTTTGGAATAATTTCTTAACAGATCAGGCTAGCTTATGTTTTTTGTGGTGGAGATTCATTTCAGGCAAAAATGATAACAAGACTGACAAAGAATGATCCAAATATGGCCACCCTTAAAGTGTTATATGGCCACCCTTAAAGTGTTGTTTGTTTTGCTTTGACTGAACTAGAAATTTAGAGTTGGGGAGGTCTGTTTTTTCCAGTTTTTTTTTTTCGTTCTATCAATTCACAGCCAAGTAATAGACAAACAGGCAAAATTGGGGTTACAAAAGGACAGATTTTATATCTACACTACTTATTTGAAAAGCTAAACAATTTCTAAATTGACTAAATGCGTTTCAATAGAATATCTGACTGCTGTACTAAAGAAGTAACGTTCAAAAAGATTTGGCCTAGACAATGTGATAGGTCGGTCAGGATCTGTGAACAAACATTTTTTAGCTCACCTGTCACAAAGTGACAAGGTGAGCTTTTGTGATCGCGCGGTGTCCGTCGTCCGTCGTCCGTCCGTCCGTGCGTCCGTCCGTCCGTCCGTAAACTTTTGCTTGTGACCACTCTAGAGGTCACATTTTTCATGGGATCTTTATGAAAGTTGGTCAGAATGTTCATCTTGATGATATCTAGGTCAAGTTCGAAACTGGGTCACGTGCCGTCAAAAACTAGGTCAGTAGGTCTTGAAATAGAAAAACCTTGTGACCTCTCTAGAGGCCATAATTTTCAATGGATCTTCATGAAAATTGGTCAGAGTGTTCATCTTGATGATATCTAGGTCAAGTTCGAAACTGGGTCACGTGCGGTCAAAAGCTAGGTCAGTAGGTCTAAAAATAGAAAAACCTTGTGACCTCTCTAGAGGCCATATATTTCACAAGATCTTCATGAAAGTTGGTCAGAACGTTCACCTTGATGATATCTAGGTCAAGTTCGAAACTGGGTCACGTGCCTTCAAAAACTAGGTCAGTAGGTCAAATAATAGAAAAACCTTGTGACCTCTCTAAAGGCCATATTTTTCATGGGATCTGTATGAAAGTTGGTCTGAATGTTCATCTTGATGATTTCTAGGTCAAGTTCGAAACTGGGTCACGTGCCATCAAAAACTAGGTCAGTAGGTCTAAAAATAGAAAAACCTTGTGACCTTTCTAGAGGCCATATATTTCACAAGATCTTCATGAAAATTGGTCAGAACGTTCACCTTGATGATATCTAGGTCAAGTTCGAAACTGGGTCACGTGCCATCAAAAACTAGGTCAGTAGGTCAAATAATAGAAAAACCTTGTGACCTCTCTAAAGGCCATATTTTTCATGGGATCTGTGTGAAAGTTGGTCTGAATGGTCATCCTGATGATATCTAGGTCAAGTTCGAAACTGGGTCACGTGCGGTCAAAAACTAGGTCAGTAGGTCTAAAAATAGAAAAACCTTGTGACCTCTCTAGAGGCCATATATTTCATGAAATCTTCATGAAAATTTGTCATTATGTTCACCTTGATGATATCTAAGTCAAGTTCGAAAGTGGGTCACGTGCCATCAAAAACTAGGTCAGTAGGTCAAATAATAGAGAAACCTTGTGACCTAACTAGAGGCCATATTTTCCATGGGATCTGTATGAAAGTTGGTCTGAATGTTCATCTTGATGATATCTAGGTCAGATTTGAAAGTGGGTCACGTGCCGTCAAAAACTAGGTCAGTAGGTCAAATAATAGAAAAACCTTGTGACCTCTCTAAAGGCCATATTTTTCAATGGATCTTCATGAAAGTTGGTCTGAATGTTCATCTTGATGATATCTAGGTCAAATTCGAAACAGGGTCATGTGCGGTCAAAAACTAGGTCAGTAGGTCTAAAAATAGAAAAACCTTGTGACCTCTCTAGAGGCGATACTTGTGAATGGATATTCATAAAAATTGGTCAGAATGTTCACCATGATGATATCTAAGTCAAGTTTGAAAGTGGGTCACGTGCCTTCAAAAAGTAGGTCAGTAGGTCAAATAATGAAAAAACGTTGTGACCTCTCTAAAGGCCATATTTTTCATGGGATCTGTATGAAAGTTGGTCTGAATGTTTATCTTGATGATATCTAGGTCAAGTTTGAAACTGGTCAACTGCAATCAAAAACTAGGTCAGTAGGTCTTGAAATAGAAAAACCTTGTGACCTCTCTAGAGGCCATACCCTTGAATGGATCTTCATGAAAATTGGTCAGAATGTTCACCTTGATGATATCTAGGTCAAGTTTGAAACTGGGTCACGTGCCTTAAAAAACTAGGTCAGTAGGTCAAATAATAGAAAAACCTTGTGACCTCTCTAGAGACTATATTTTTCAATGGATCTTCATGAAAATTGGTCAGAATTTTTATCTTGATAATATCTAGGTCAAGTTCAAAACTGGGTCACATGAGCTCAAAAACTAGGTCACTATGTCAAATAATAGAAAAAACGACGTCATACTCAAAACTGGATCATGTGGGAAGAGGTGAGCGATTCAGGACCATCATGGTCCTCTTGTTTAAGATAGTAGTCGGCCTCAGCTTTGGGCTCTAGATATAACATACTGAACTAAACAACTGATAACAAATGGTTTGAAAACTATATCTGAACAATATTTCCAAATATTTTTAACTGCATCCCCGTGCACGTCTTACAAGTCGTGCTTCGTTCCTTTCACTGTATTGAACAAAAGTAGAACGTGCCTACTTCATTACCTACCGACACATCGAAGGTCATGTGTGGCACTAGCACAGACACTCCAGATTTAAAACAAATGATGAACAATACCATAATTCCTGACTTTTTGAGTTTTGGTCATCAGTAACATGTATTACGGATGCATGAAATCCGATCAATATCACTTTGACGCATTAAAACAGCGATAAAACCTGCTTTGCCGTTATTATTCCGGACTGCGTAATCGGGAAAAAAATTTTTTTTTCGGAGATTTTTATGTACGTGCGGGCGGGTGATTTTTATTTTTTTTTCTTGGGAATGAAATTATTGATGCGGTAGTTCCGACGAACGACATATCAATTTGGTATGGCCTAAAGTCCACGTGAATAAGCGGTGCCAAGAATCACCGTAATAAGCATTGTGCTATTGGGACGACAGTTACCATAAACGTAGTAGTATACTAAACACAGACTGCACATCACCGACTGTGAATTGGCCATTTTTCCAGGAAAGCACTACGTCGCAACTTTGAATGTTGATGCATTTTCATTAAAATAACTTCAAAACTTTGGAAATAATACAGCCTGGGCGCAGCTATTTTTAAACGTTTCGTAAATTGCGTAACAAGAATACTGATTGGGCGCAGTATATATCAGAAATTTTGATTTGACGTATATGTCACGCATAAGATATTAAGTTTAAAAATAGAATTATAGGAATTCCTAATGTTGATTTGACTAGTTCGCCGGACGGATATTCGAAAAACAAGACGTTTTTTTTTCTTTTTGGAATACGCGATGCATTTTTTCTTCTGCAGACTGTTATGTCATAGCGGAGGAAATAAAAAAATTACGTTTTTTTTCAATTTTTTTTTTCTTTCTGAAAATGCATTTTTTCGAGCGGCGGTTCCGTAAACCGAAAAATCAAAAATAAAAGGCCTAGAGACCACATTTCAAGTTTGAAACTCATGACAAATTGTCAGAATGTTTGTCTTGATGATTTCTTGGTCAAGTTCGAATCTGGGTCATGTGGGGTCAAAAACTAGGTCATCCAATCAAATTAAAGGAAGAGCACCTTACCCGTATATTTCCGGCCATACATCGAGGTTTTTTGACCAAATTATTAGTTCTGAAGTCAAGGGTCGACTTCCGGCTGCATAACCAAACGCATTCATGATCCTTTATCCATTTTCGGATCGTACACAGCGCACATAAGGCATTCTAATAAGTTTGTTATGATTTTTGCCATTTTGATAAAGGGAAACTACTCTTTGTGCACTAATTGTCTAGGCTAAAAACGATTGCCGTTGCGTTTGGTAACTAAACAAAATTAGTTTTATTTAAAGTTAATTGTATTTTGGAAAAAAAAAATGAAACAATCGTAAATTTTATTATACTAAAATAAAAGATTGACTATTACCTTTAACTGAGATCAAACTGTGAACAACAAAACTGACATGAGGCATCTCACAAATTGGCAATAATTACTGGCCATTTGATCTATAAAGTTTAACAGATCATTACAAAGGACGAGTTTTAGTTTGAATTAAGAACTTGATGTCATTCTGACGCCATTTTAGTTGTTGTTTAATGGATGGAAACTTCACACAAGTGATCAGTAACAACAGTAGTTGTGCATGGGGTATGTTAGGTTCTTTAAAAAAAAGAAATTGCAGAGTTATGGGACTTTGTTTTTTGTTGACATACTATATACATACAGTCTGCATATGCAATCTTGTGCGCACCTAGTCTTCCGAACCCTTGCACACAATTTAATGAAACTTCACACAAGTGATCAGTACCAACCCTAGTTGTGCATGGTGCATGTTACATTCTTTTAGATAAATATTCTGCAGAGTTATGGGACTTTGTTTCTTGTTAACATACTATGTACATATAGTCTGCATATGCAGTCTTGTGTGCGCCTGATCTTCAGAACCCTTGCACACAGTTTAATGAAACTTCACACAAGTGATCAGTACCAACCCTAGTTGTGCATGGTGCATGTTACATTCTTTTAGATAAATATTCTGCATAGTTATGGGACTTGTTTTTTGTTACTATACTGTATACATACAGTCTATATACATACAGTCCATATAATTATGCAGTCTTGTGTGCATCAAATTGCAATGTACTGTGTCAGTGCATGCGGGGGATACATTCATCATCTTTAGTGATAGTTCTAGTTTATACTCTAGAGGCCACCTATTTGCTCCAATCTTCACAGAATTTTGTCAGAATGTTTGTTTTTATGAAATCATGGACAAGCTTTAATCTGGGTCGTGTGGGATCAAAAACTAGGTCACAAGGTCAATTGAAAGAAAATGTTTGCTTACACTCGGGCCACATTTTTTGGTCCAAACTTAATGAAAATTGATCAGAATATATGTCTCCATGAAATTTAGAACAGGTTAAGAATTAGCTCCGGTTAGGTGAAAACTTACTAGGCCAAATCGAAGAAAAAACACTAGAGGCCACATTTTTGCTCCAATCTTGTTTATGAATGTTTATCTCCTTGAAAATTCAGACAGGTTTCAAACTGGGTCATTTGGTTTCAAAAACTGGGTCAAACTTGTTTGTTATGGTTTGTTACTCTGGTGAGTGATCTAGAATCATCCTGGCCCTCTTATTAGCCCACCATCATCAGGTTGTGGGCTATTCAAATCACTCTGCATCCGTGGTCCGTCGTCCTTCCATCTGTCCGTCCGTCCTTCCGTCTTTCGTCCGTCCTTCTGTCTGTCTTTTAACAATTTCTCGTTGTCGCATCTCCTCAGAAACTACTGGGGGATTTTGACCAAACTTTCAGAATGATGTATTTATACCCTAAACCTCTTGTCCAAAAGCGTAGGGCCTAGGACTTTGTTATTTTGTATGTGATATATCTAGTAGTCCTCTACTAAGATCGTTCAAATTATTCCCCTAGGGTCAATATAGTACCGCCATGGGGGTCACATGGTTTACATAGACTTATATAGGGAAAAACTTTGAAAATCTTCATGTCCAAACCACAAAGCCTTGGGCTTTTATATTTGTATTGTAGCATCATCTAGTGGTTCTCTACCAAGTTTGTTCAAATTTTCCCTCTAGGGTCAAATATGGCCCCGGCCCAGTGGTCACATGGTTCATATAGACTTATATAGGTTAAAACGTTTAAAATCTTCTTGTCCATAACCTACAACATTCAAATTTGAACCACATGTTTTGTTTTGAGTGGCAAGATGCCCCTTGGCATGAGTTGACCTTGATCTTGACCTAGTGAATTACTTTCATATTTCTGTAGCTACAACCTTCAAATTTGGACCACATGCATAGGTTTGTGTACAGAAACAAACTTTGACCATGACATTGACCTAGTGACCTACTTTCACATTTTTGAAGGTACAGGTTTCAAATTTGGACCACATGCATAATTTTGAGTTCTGAAATGAACTTTGACCTTGATTTTGACCTAGTGACCTACTTTCACAGTTCTGAAGCTACAGGCTTCAAATTAGGACCACATCACGTAGTTTTGTATTCTCAATTGAAATTTGACATTGATTTTTACCTAGTACCTACTTTCACATTTCTCAAGCTTCAGCCTTCAACTGATTCATGTGGGGAAGCTGGCAGTTACTTGTGGAGAACAGGTTTGTACTGGTACAGAATCCAGGAACTCTGGTTAGGTTAACTGCCCGTCATTATATGACTGAAATACTGTTGAAAAACAAACAAACAAACAGCCTTCAAATTTGAAGCACATGTACAGTGTTGCGTACCAAAATGAAATTTGACCTTGATTTTGACCTTTAGCTAGTCTTGAAATTTGGAACATTCAAAAATGGCTCATTGGTTGGTGCCAAGATCACTCTCTGATCTCCTGTCATAAAATGTAATACTGCTGATAGGAAAATTTACGATTTATTTTCAAATATATACAAATGCAAAATCTAGTACATGTTTAGGATAGACATCGAGTACCGTTGTCTACGGGATATATACAACGAGCAAAGCGAGTTGTATATATCCCGTAGACAACGGCACGAGTTGTCTATCCGACTTAGACCACGTGACATAAAAACTGCAATTATTGAAAACTCTCCCACGCGTTCTATAGAAATTAGGATTAACGTGTTTTTATAAGAGTAATATCATCTTTGTACCGTTAGCGCTTAATTGTCAGTAGGACATATGAAAGAATGCAGGTTATTTGTATAAATTCAGTTTTACTCAAATACTGGATTTACTAAGATTTAACGTTCATTAACACTTTGAGTCATTTGCAGTCACAAAATTAATGCTAAACAGTTAAATATGGATTTCTCAAAAATACTCAAAATTGGACTGCATGCTGAACAATTAGTCTTTGTGAGGAGTTTGCATGTTGGCGAAACACGATGACAGATACGTTGATTCGTTGATAGCCAGGTTATTTATTTATTTATTTAGTTAGTTAGTTATTTATTTTTTTTTATTTGTTTACTTTGTTTATCAGGATATAGTTAGTGCGTAGATGCTCGTAGGACTATGAATGCCTTTTACTATATCGTGCCCTTCTTGTAAGAATGATGTAGTTGTTTTACTTTCCAACTGGGCCAAGTTGTTCGAAACTTTAACGGACTGTAATTTAGTTTAGTTTATACTAATTTGTTTTAGCTCGATTGTGATGAAAGCTTTAACTGTTTAAGCTTATTGTAACCACTCTCGAGTCCGTTTCCTATGAAAACTAGTACTGGGGTCATATGAGAAGTCATGGTCGTGACCCCAATGATGCTCGAACCCACGACCACTGCATTAAGCTGTTAAACTAACCGCCTGTTAAATTTCTATTTATGATACTAGTCTTGGTGGGTGGGAAACACTAGTATGATGTTTTAATTTTACTGTAAAGATGGTTTAGTGTTTATAATCCTAAACAAGTGCATTTGATTTTCTAAGTTTTCTAAACTGTCGAAATCTACTGATAAAGTCAATCGACCGTTAACTCAATCGCCTGTTAAAGTTTCGAACAACTGGATCCAGTTGTTTGCAAATGTAAGGATCGTGCTGACATGTCTTTTTTTATAACAAGTGAACATAAAAAGTTACAACTGTTGGAAATGTTTCAGTGAATGCGTAAATTACGTTTTTACCCAGCTGGTTCTACACTACAAATATGTAGTTTATTGTATTTCATTTTTATTGATATCTAATAACATGGGGTCATTTTTACAATATTAATATTTAGACGTTGTCAACTGAATTTACCTCCAAGTCAGTCTTATTTTTTATCCCATTGATAACTGGTGAGAATATTGCAAGGTCATTTAACTCCGGCGTTAGCCTGTATTGATAGATGGTAAATTGGCACGAAATTCACGCGTTTTTTGCCCATGTTTCCTCCGATATATATACAACGCTACTGTTGTATATGAAATATAGACGGGTACAAGTCTGCTTTGCGATTGGCTATTTACGGATTATCGTGGTTTAAAGTCCGTTCACAGTCCATTCAGTTACAACACACATTAAAGACCTTTTCCGCGGCTATTCAAATTCTTTTGTGTGTATGCAACCCATGAATACAATAGAGAAAAGTTAACGGCCACGTGCCACACTTAAGCACGCAAAACCACAGGTATTTCATATAGAATATAATATAAAATAGACTCTGTTTTGACAGGCATCACTGTACATAACAGGATTTTCATGCTTTTTCAGTGACAATTCAAGGTTAAAAGGTAGGACGGGAGCAGGGCTTTAACTTTTCATAAACCTTGAGTGTTTTGTGATATACACTTGTAAAGATTACACACCCGAAATGGTAACCATTCATTTGTGGAAAATAGATTGGTACAATAACAAAAGCAATAAACCACAATCAATACAGTGTGAATAACTTTACAGCAGATGAAAAACTCAAGAGATAAAAATATAACGGGTCATATTAGTTTTCAGCTGTCCGTCCGTTCGTTCGTCACAATGTTAACTTTTTGCATGAAGGCCAACATTAACTTTTGCATGAAGGCACTTTACTCGGGAACGACTGCACCAAAGACCTTCAGACTTCACATGCTGATAGTACTTATTGAGTGCACGACCCCTATTGACTTTGGGGTCACCAGGTCAAAGGTCAAGTTCACAGGGGCCAATGTTAACTTTTTGCATGAAGGCACTTTACTTGCGAACCACTGCACCCAGGACCTTCAAACTTCACATGCTGATAGTACTTATTGAGTACACGACCCCTACTGACTTTGGGGTCACCAGGTCAAAGGTCAAGGTCACAGGCCAATGTTAACTTTTTGCATGAAGGCTTTTTAATCGCGAACCACTGCATGCAGGACCTTCCAACTTCACATGCTGATAGTACTTATTGAGTACACGACCCCTATTGACTTTGAGGTCACCGGGTCAAAGGTCAAGGTCACCAGGTCAAAGGTCAAGGCACTGTGGGGGCATTTGTCACCATTAGTGATAGCTCTTGTTCTACTCTTACTATAACCCCACGAAATGAAGTTTGGGGGAGTATATAGGAGTGAGCTTGTTGGTCGGTCGATCTGTTGGTTTTCATGATTTCCAGACAATAAGTCAAAATACTTGACTGATTTTTTGTTACACAGGTGTAATATCAGAAAATACATGATCAAGTTCAACTTTGAGGTCAGTAGGTAAAAGGTCAAGGTCACGGTGATTCGGAACAGTTAAATGGTTTATGGATGCTAACTTTAGAACGCTTGGGCCTAGGGTCATGAATTTTTGTACACAGGTGTAACATGATAAAATACAGGCCAAATTTGACTTTGAGGTTAGTAGGTCAAAGGTCAAGGTCACAATGACATGAAACAGTTAAACAGTTTCCAGATAATGATAAGGAGGTTGGTCATGACCAGCAGATGACCCCTAATGATTTGATTTTGAGGCCGGTAGGTCACAGGACATGGTCACAGTGACCTGGAACATTTAAACAGTTTTTGGACAATAACTTAGAACGCTTGGACCTAGGATCACAAAACTATTAGGGAGGTTGGTAATGACCAGCAGATGACCCCTAATGATTTTTGAGGTCAGTAGGTCACAGGTCAAGGTCAAAATGACCCAGAACATTTAAACCTTTTCCAGACAATAACTTGAGAATGCCGAGGATCATGAAACTTCATAGGGAGTCTGATCATGACCAGCAGATGACCCCTATTAATTTCAAGTTTAAAAGGTCAGAGTGACCCGGAACATTTAAACCTTTCCCAGACAATAACTTGAGAACTCTTCTGCAGAGGATCATTAAACTTCATAGGAAGGTCGATCATGGACAGCAGATATCCTCAATTGATTTTGAAGTCAGTAGGTCAAAGGTCAAGCAAATTAATGGCTTTGACATTGGCTTAGTTCTGTGACAAGGCCATATTGCGGGGGCATTATTTGTCACTCCTGTGACAACTCTAGTTTTGCTGTTTAATCTCATGATGTTTAAAATGTTATATGTTTCTTTTTTCAGGAGTTTAATGATTCTCTGGACAGTTTGTTATGCAATAATTTACCTAATCTACAGTCCTATTCGAATGTTATAATAGAATCAACTGCTACAATGACTCAGATATACTCACTTGAGTCAGGAACTGGTTCTGTAACAGCTTTAGGAAGAGCTAAATTTGAAAATGGAGAAATAGTTATCATGGCTGGAACTTCCTCTGGAAAACTTATCAGGGTAATGTTTTCATGTAATTTGTTTGCATCATACTATAATTTATATGTTGTAAATGGTGGTGTCTCTGTGGTTGAGTGGTTCAGGTCACTGACTTTGAATCATCCCTAACTGGATCATCAAATTACCTCACCTCGCTTGGGGTGTTGAATTCTTCCTGTGAGGAAGCCATTTAAAATTGATTAGGAAAAGTGGATGTGTCTACCAAGGTGCCTGCCTGTGATGAAATAATTCCAGCGAGGAGGGGCACCTTCATCATCAAAAGCTGGAAAGTTCCCATATGACCTTTACTGTTGTGTTTGTGATATGATACATAAGAAATATATAAAACTATCATGTTAGGTAATATTTAGTGTTTTTTTTTTTCATGCAAGAAACAATAGTTTTAAAGATTACCTGGGGAAAGAGCAGAAAAGAAAATGTAGATGTCAGTCACATCATAAAGAACTGAAAACATGATTTTTCAAAAGACATTTTTGAATGCTACAGCCTAATAATAAATATATATTTGTCTCCCTCCTCCCCTAGGTGGGGGAGACATATTGTTTTTTTACCCCCACCAAACATGTTGGGGGGGGGGGGAAACTATATAGGAGTCAGTTTTGTCAGGTTGCATCACATCATGGTGCGTCCCATCCTGTCCCCTCACATCCTGAAAACTATTGGCTCAGTTATTACTAAATGGGTTTGATTCAAACTTAAAACAGATGTTATCACCCACATCATGTGACACAAAGTGTATAACTCTGACCCCAATATTTCATGAATTATGCCCCATTTTACCTAGAATTTAAGGTTAATTTTGATGCATTTTCACTATATCTCAGTTGTTAGGCAATGCATTTGTTTCCAACTTGAAGTAGTTCCACATCATCACCCACATCATATGACACAAGGTGCATAACTCTTGCACCAATATTTCCTGAATTATGCCCCCTTTTTAGCCCACCATCATCAGATGGTGGGCTATTCAAATCACTCTGCGTCCGTGGTCCGTAGTCCTTCCGTCCGTCCGTCCATCCTTCCAATTAACAATTTCTCGTTATCGCATCTCCTCAGAAACTACCAGGGGGATTTTGACCAAACTTTGTCAGAATGATGTATTGGTACCCTAGTTGTGTCCCCCTAAAAATCAGACTGGTTCAACAATTGTTTAGTAAGTTATGGCCCTTTGTTTATTTCTATAATTTACATAGATTTATATAGGGAAAAACTTTGAAAATCTTCTTGTCCAAAACCACAGAGCCTAGGGCTTTGATATTTGGTATGAAGCATCATCTAGTGGTCCTCTACCAAGATGATTCAAATTATTTCCCTGGGGTCTAATATGGCCCCGCCCCGGGGGTCACATGGTTTATATAGACTTATATAGGGAAAAACTTTGAAAAACCTCTTGTCCAAAACCACAGGGCCTAGGGCTTTGATATTTTGTATGTGACATCATCTAGTGGTCTTCTACTAAGATTGTTCAAATTATCCCCCTAGGGTCAAATATGGCCCCGCCCTGGGGGTCACATGGTTTACATAGACTTATATAGGGAAAAACTTTGAAAATCTTCTTGTCCAAACCACAAAGCCTAGGGCTTTGATATTTGTAATGTAGCATCATCTAGTGGTTCTCTACCAAGTTTGTTAAAATTATCCTCCTAGGGTCATATATGGCCCTGCCCTGGGGGTCACATGGTTCACATAGACTTATATAGGGAAAAGCTTTTAAAAACTTCTTGTCAATAACCTACAACATTCAAATTTGGACCACATGTATGGTTTTGAGTGGCAAGATGAACCTTGACATGAGTTGCCCTTGATTTTGACCTAGTGACCTACTTTCACATTTCTGTAGCTACAACCTTCAAATTTGGACCACATGCATAGTTTTGTGCACTGAAAAAACTTTGACCTTGTTATTGACCTAGTGACCTACTTTCACATTTTTGAAGGTACATGCTTCAAATTTGGACCACATGCATAGTTTTGTGTTCCAAAGTGAAATTTGACCTTGATTTTGACCCAGTGACCTACTTTCACATTTCTCAAGCTACAGCCTTCAAATTTGGACCACATGTATGGTTTTATGTACCGAAACAAACTTGACCTTTACATTGACCTAGTGACCAATTTTCACATTTTTGAAGGTACAGGCTTCAAATTTGGACCACATGCATAGTTCTGTATTCCGAAATAAAATTTGACCTTGATTTTGACCTAGTGACCTACTTTCACATTTCTCAAGCTACAGCCTTCAAATCTGGACCACATGCATGGTATTGTGTACCGAAACAAACTTTGACCTTTACATTGACCTACTTTCACATTTTGAAGGTACAGGCTTCAAATTTGGACCACATGCATAGTTTTGTATTCTGAAATAAAATTTGACATTGATTTTGACCTAGTGACATACTTTCACATTTCTCAAGCTACAGCCTTCAAATTTGGACCACTTGCATAGTTTTGTGTACCGAAATAAACTTTGACCTTAAGATTGACCTAGTGACTTACTTTCAAATTTCTCAAGCTACAGCCTTCAAACTTGATGCACATGCATAGTTTTGTGTACAAAGAACTTTGTCCCTGAAATTGATCTAGTGACCTACTTTCACATTTCTCAAGCTACAGCTTTCGAATTTGCACTACATGCACAGTGTTGTGTACGGAAATGAAATTTGACCTTGAGCTAGTCAATAAGTCTTGAAATTTGGAACACTCAAAAATGGCACATTGGTGGGCGCCAAGATCACTCTGTGATCTCTTGTTGCTTACTTATACTTATAAAGTGTTTTGATACACTTTATCTGTACCTCTCTTATTATTAGTCCCCTACTGGTTGAAAACCAGTTTTGGGGACTATAGGAATGTGTTTTTCCATCCGTCATTCCATCCTTCCATCCGTCTTTTCGTGTCTGGTCCAGAACTCTGTCATCCATGAAGGGATTTTAATATTACTTGGCACAAATGTTCTCCATAATGAGACGACGTGTTATGTGTAAAACCCGGACACCTAGCTTAAAAGGTCAAGGTCACAATTGAAGGTCAATTGGGCTTTATTCCTGTCCAGTCCATAACTCTGCCATCCCTTCATTTGCTATCCGTGAAGGGATTTTTAGCTCACCTGTCACAAAGTGACAAGGTGAGCTATTGTGACTGCTTGATGTCGTCTTGCGTCGTCTGTCAACAATTTCTAAAAAAATCTTCTTCTTGAAAACCACTGGGCAGAATTACACCAAACTTACAGGACTGATTCTTGGATGGCCCCCTTTCAAAATTGTTCAAAGAATTTAATTCCATGCAGAACTCTGGTTGCCATGGCAGCCGAAAGGAAAAACTTTAAAAATCTTCTTGTCCAAAACCACAGGGCCTAGGGCTTTGATATCTGGTGTGTAGGATCATCTAGTGGTTCTCTAACAAAATTGTTCAAATTATCCCCCTAGGGATAAATATGGCCCTGTCCCGGGGGTCACATGGTTTATATGGACTTATATATGGAGAACTTTGAAAATCTTCTTGTACAGAACCACAGGGCCTAGGGCCTTGATATTTGGTATGTAGCATCATCTGGTGGTCCTCTACCAAGATTATTCAAATTATCCCCCTAGGATCAAATATGGCCCCACCCTGGGGGTCCCAAGTTTAACATAGACTTACATAGGAAAAAAAGTTTAAAAATCTTCTTGTCTGAAACCACAACACTTAGACCTTTGTTATTTGGTTTGTAGCATTGTCTTATGGTCCTCAACCAAAATTGTCAAATTGTATCCTTGGGGTGAAAAGAGGCCCTGTCCTGGGGGTCCCAAGTTTTATATAGACTTGTATAGGAAAAAATCTTTAAAAATCTTCGTCTGAAACCATACGACCTAGGCTTTTGATATTTGCTATGATGCATTGTCTAGTAGTCCTCAACCAAAATTGTTCAAATTATGCCACTGGGGTTAAAAGAGGCCCCGCCCTGGGGTCACTTAGTTATTATGTGAGTTATATAGAGTTGGGGCGATTTCGTCGATGCATCGGTGAATCATGATTTTTGCTTTAATGATATAGTATCACGATACAATGCCTGGGTATTGATACAACTGTCATTGCACCATTTTGGAAAAGGGAAACTACTCTCCACGCTTTTTGTCTACACTAAAATCTAAGATCGCCATTACATTCCGTTAAAGGTCGAGTGGTTTTATTTTTCTTTTAAACAAAACTAGTTCATAATAATTTAATGAAATACATAAAAAATCACAAATATTATGATATTTATTAAAGATAAAGTATTATCTTTAACCGAGATCAAACTGTGAATACAAAAATTGACACGAGGTGACACGCTAATTGCCGATCGAAAACAACATCCATTATTGAAAAGATTATTATTTGCAACAATCTTACTTGATTAGGCAGTCAGTGGGTGATAATCAGATTATTGAATAACAAACTGGATAATTACAATTATTATTTTGTTTGCTTTAAATGAATTTATGTGTGGTTGACTGGTTACGATTTAAAGCATTATCTTTTATTACTGCCGAGGCTTAGTAAAAAAATTCTTCGAATAAGCAGAAATTGTAAGTATTGAACAGTTGTGATGACAGAAAAGAAACTAAACACAATTATTTTATCAAGAATCAAAATTTTCGTTTTCCATATATGTCACCAGTTTTCGCGACTGTGATTTTCGGAGATTTCTAGTGCACTCTTAATGATAAGTCAATAAAAAAGGCTGCATTCAAGAAAAATATGACAACTGTTGCAAAAGCAGCTCTTAGTTTGGAACATTTTTCGAGAATAAAACTTTTAAAGTGTCAAATCCCATCCACTTTTAGGGAAAGTTAAAATGTGATTTGCCTAAGAAAAATCCTTCAAAACCCCTTTCATAAATGGCAAATAATTATAACAAGAAATATCTTTAAAAAAGATGGTCAGCGAATTGTAATAAGGAAAGAAGTTTATGAATTTTTCATCTAACATTCATCTTTCATCTAACATTTTGCAAAACTAAACACCGCACTTTAACAATTTAAATGGTTCTCTTATAATTTTTCGCAAAGGTTTCGTAGGGTTGCAATTTTGTTTCGTTTATCCTTAGACGAATAATTACAGCAGTAGTTTGATGAAGATTCATGAAGCGGTTCATGAGAATAGGTCATTAAACGTGTTTATATTTTTAGCTAAATTGGTCCCTACCCCTATTTGTAACAAAATAGCAAGAGACCTTACGATATTGTTACACATCGAGTTTGATAAAATCCCATTACATTTTAGTGGTTAATGCGAAGAAAGGCATATCTACTTTTAGCTATAGTGGTCCCTAATAGGGCCCAAGTTCCTATATAAATTAATTTGGAAGAGGACCTTATAATGATGCTCCAGACCAAGTATGACAAAGATCCACCAAGCTGTTCATGAGACGCTTTATAAAGGCATTTCTAGTTTTAGCTCTAGCAGCCCCTAAAAGGGGTTAAATGTCCCAGCTGAACAAAATTGGCTGCGGGCCTAATAAAGATGCTACAAATCAAGTTTGATTAGAATACATGAGAAAAAATCAATTAAAGGATTTTTTTATGTATTATTTTTATTTATTTCTAAAATAGGCCAACTGATCCCGCTTTAACAAATGCATATTCGCTATTCATGAATCTTTGGACAATGACGTCACACCTATAAAAAAGTGAAGGTCAAGCAAAACATACAATTGTAATTATTTCAATATTTCTGTTTGATAAGCAAAGTTTGACCGTAGTCATATCACATAGATAAACTGTATGCAGTATACCTTCATTTCAGTGTAATGATATTCAGTCATTATATAGCATATATATAATAAAACAGATTTCAACTGAGTTCAATATTTGCATATCATACTAAAGAAAGAAATTCATATATAATAAATCAGTTAAATAATTTATAACAAATATATCAAAGCAAACAAGTACTCTTTTTAATATGCAAATTGAATAAGTCACAAAAGCAAGAAACTTTTTCATATACAGACGACAATTGTAACAAGGAAAATCTTTTAAAAAGCACTTCTCTACATAAAAGACTCTTATCACACCCTTATTCATGTGATATGCAGACCGTATTCAGCTCTTTCTTTAATTTGATATATGTTGGTATTTGAACAGGTTTTTATCATATTTATTAAACTTACTTATCATTTTAAGATTAAATATTATATCAGTATTCTTGCTAAATATACTGAGCCAAAGTTAGCTTTAAAACTGTGAACAGCGTCGTTTAGGATAAACGCTTTGTCTATATTTCACTCAGCGTAGCACAATCAACAGAGTGAAAGAAATTGACACTCTCGTCCAATCAAGCAGAGTGTTGCATAAATCTTCCATTTTGATAAATTATCTATAATGCGTTATCAAGTAGTTTGATTTGCTAACTGAAGTCACATGGCATAGGTAACGAAAACGAATTTAGACGGCGTCGCTGAAAAAGATAATTTAACAAAACTTGATATTTTTAAATAGATTTTGGAAGGGTAGAAAGATTAGAAAAAATAATTTCTGGAGTGCTATAAGTACTTTGGTAGTCCTACAAGAGCATTAATGCTATGCGTTTTAGAGTTGACTTGTTGGCTTTATAATTTTGTTGTTTCCGAAAATGTTGTAGCTCAGAGAAAAAATACCTAGTGTGATGCCTGTATAATGTTGTTTATGGTTGGCAGAACTCATGAACTGAGTAAAAAATTTACAGAATTCAGGTTTGGGTCAGTAAAGTTGAAAAGAATGTTTGTATTTATTCATGCAAAATTCTCCCCTTGCATGGACCCTGGCCCCAGTCCCAAAAAGCAAGAGAGCTCTGAGGCTTAAGTTTGTAAACTCAGATCAAAACTGCATTCATTCAATATGTGTGTCGTGATACTTATCGGGATACAGCCAAAAGTATCATGATAATATTGCGATACATTTTCAGAGGCGATACCCAACTCCAGAGTTATATAGGAAAAAATACTAAGGATGGGAACGAATGTTCGAATATTCGAAAATCGGTCAAATATTCGAATATGAAAATCAAATTCGAATATTCGTAAATTATTGTATTTTTTTTTTTTTACAAAATAAGTATCATTGATTTTGGGCAATATGAGCATGCTAATTCTACAGAATAAAACCATGTCATGTTAGTTTATCACGTATCAAAAGATTAATTAACAGTTAACAAGAAAATAGCAATGCGTAATTGGCAGGGGCCATCGTTACTTATTAACAGTTTGCAACAGGCGTCAATGTGTCAGATGCATGTCAAAAGATGTCCAATTAACAAGAAAATTGCAATGCATAATTACCTGGGGTCATCGCTACGGATTAACAGTTTGTATTAGGCGTAAATGTGATATCTTTTTATCTTTTGTTCATTTTTATTGGCGCCTGTTTTATGTAACAAGTTGTAGAATTTTTTTTTCGAAAACAATACCAAACTTGTAGATATTGTCGATCTTTTCACAATATTTTGTACGATGTTTCAGACCATCAGCAGAATCGGTTTTCATCCGCAATTGGCCGTATTCGAATTAAATTTTGAAGTAGTTAATAATAAATCAAGAAAAACGTAGGATTGATGCACAAGTTCATGTTGAAGGAGGTTTAAGTCTGCCTTACTTGCTGCAAGTTGCATTTTGCACGACGATTTTTACACGCCGATTGAAATTTTTCAAAATGGCGGCGGTAATACAACAGCGCGTCACGTGTTTAAATGGGACGACCTGCTATTTTTAGATAAAATTCCGATGGTTTAAATTAATCGTTTTGATTTTTTGTATCATTTTGAAGCTAAAACACTGGATTAGTTAAATATGTTCATGATTATACTGACAGAATCGTGAAATAAAACGCTAGGATCGGCGGGTTTCGCTATGTAGGATCGGGTTACCCGAAACAAACATTTTTTTGGCCTTATTTACGATGATCCACGCTTTAAACAAATGAATACGTTGTGTATATGCCAATCACTTAATAAGAATTTAAAACTTCCATTAAAACTAACCGAATATTCGAATATATTCAAATATGGCAAACCAAATATTCGAATATTGATTTCAGTATTCGTTCCCATCCCTAAAACATACTAAAAATCATCTGATCCTATTTCCAAGACTGTTTAATTATAATTACCTGATAATCTCAAGTAATATGTTGTTACTTGACTGTGACCTTGACCTACTGACCTACTTTCTTGTTTTTTAAGATACACCCTTGAAATTTTGATGACATAAACAGTTTTGCACACCAAGCGTAAAACTGAATTTCATTGACCATGAATATGACCTACTGACTTTCTTAATATTTTATCATCAGTTTGACATTTGAAACATGTAGCTTATATTACTCAGGTGAGCGATCCAGGGTCATCATGACCCTCTTATGATATTACTTGGCACAAATGTACCTCATAATAAGACGATGTGTCATGCACAACTTTCAGACCCCTAGCTCAAAGGTCAAGGTTTTGCTTGGCAGTCAGATGTTAACATAGCGTGAACAGGGTCTGTTTCGTGTCAGGTCCATAACTCCGTCATTCATTAAGGGAATTTAATATCACTTAGCACAAATGTTCCCCATGATGAGACGACATGCCTTGCACAAATCCTGGACCCCTGACTCAAAGGTCAAGGTCACAATTGGAGGTCACAGGAGAACAGGGCTTGTTTCCTGTCTGGTCCAAAACAGTGCAATCCATGAAGGGATTTTGATATTACTTGGCACAAATGTTCCCCATGATGAGATGACGTGTCATGCCTAAAACCCGGACAAGGCGCTCAAAGGTCAAGGTCACAGTTGGAGGTCAAAGGTCAATATGTCTTTTTTCCTGTCTGGTCCAGAAACTGTCATCCATCAAGGGATTTTAATATTACTTGGCATAAATGTTTCCCATGATGAGACGATGTGTCATGCGCAACAGCCAGAACACAAGCTTAAAGGTCAAAGTCACACTTTTAGATCAAAGATCAATGGGACTTTATCCTGTTCGGTTTATAACTTTGTCATGCAAAACAGGATTTAAATATCAGTTTGTATAAATATTCATCTGGATGAGACAGTGTATCATGCGCAACACTCGGGGCCCTAGGTCTAAGGTCAAGGCCTTTGATATTTGGTATGTAGCATTGCATTTTGGTTTCCTACCAAAATTATTCAGATTATGCCCATGGGGTGAAAAGAGTCCCATCCCTAGGGGTCACAAATTTACATAGACTTGTATAGGAAAAACTTGTCTAAAACCACAAGATCTAGGCCTTTGATGTTTGGTATGTTGCATTGCCTTGTGGTTCTCTACCAAGATTGTTCAAATTATGCCCCTTGGGTCAAAAGAGATCCCACCCTGGGGATCCCAAGTTTTACATAAACTTATATAGGAAAAAAATCGAAAATCTTCTTGTCTGAAGCTGGAAGGCATAGGCTTTTGATTTTTGGTATGTTGCATTGCCTAGTGGTTCTTTAACAAGGTAATTCAAATTATGCCTTTGGGGTAAAGGAGACTATGCCCTGGGGGTCCCAAGTTTTACATAGACTTACATCGGAAAAAACTTTTAAAAATCTTCTTGACTGAAAGTTCGTGGCATTGCCTAGTGGCTCTCTAACAAGATTGTTCAAGTTATGCCCCTGGGATGAAAAGAGGCCCTGCCCTGAGGGTCACATAGTTTTTATCTCACCAGAGCACAAAGTGCTCAAGGTGAGCTATTGTGACCGGTCATTGTCCGACGTTCATCAGCAGCCGTAGACTGCATCGTGCGTTGTCCGTTGTCCGTCAACATTTGCCTTGTGAACACTCTAGAGGCCACATTTGTAACCCAATCTTTATTAAACTTGGACAGAATGTTAGTCAGCAGGTCAGAGGAAAAGCTTGTGAACACTCTAGAGACCACATTTGTGACCCAATCTTTATGAAACCTGGTCAGAATATTAGTCTTGATGATCTCTGGGCCAAGTTCGAAACTGGGTCATGTGGGGTCAAAAACTAGGTCTGTAGGTCAGATCAAAGGTAAAGCTTGTGAACATTCCAGAGACCACATTTTTGACCCAATCTTTATGAAACTTGGTCAGAATGTTAGTCTTGATGATCTCTAGGTAAAGTTTGAAAGTGGGTCATGCAGGGTCAAAAACTACGTCAGTAGGACAGATCAAAGGAAAAGCTTGTAAACACTCTAGAGACCACATTTTTGACCCAATCTTTATGAAACTTGGTTAGAATGTTAGTCTTGATGATCTCTAGGTCAGATTTGAAACTAAATCATGTGCGTTCAAAAACTAGGTAAGTAGGTCAGATCAAAGGAAAAGCTTGTGAACAATGTAGAGACCACATTTTTGACCCAATCTTTATGAAAGGTGGTGAGAATGTAAGTCTTGATGATCTCTAGGTCAAGATTGAAACTGGGTCATGTGGGATCAATAACTAGGTCAGTAGGTCAGATCAAAGAAAAAGCTTGTGAACAGTCTAGAGACAACATTTTTGACCAAATCTTTATGAAACTTGGTCAGAATATTAGTCTTGATGATCTGTAGTTTAATTTTGAAACTGGGTCACGTGAGTTCAAACGCTAGATCAGAAGGTCAGATCAAAGGAAAAGCTTGTGAACACTTTTAGAGGCCACATTTTTGACCCAATCATTTTTAAACTTTGTCAGAATGTAAGTCTTGATGATTGCTAGGTTAAGCTCGAAAATGGGTGATGTGGGGTCAAAAACTAGGTCAGTACATCAGATCAAAGGAGAAGCTTGTGAACACTCTAGAGACCACATTTGTGCCCCAGTCTTTATGAAACTTGATCAGAATATTAGTCTTGATGATCTCTAGGTCAAGTTTGAATCTGGGTCATGTTGGGTCAAAAACTAGGTCAGTAGGTCAGATGAATGGAAAAGCTTGTGAACGATCTAGAAACCACATTTGTGATCCAATCTTTATGAAATTTGGTCAGAATGTAAGTCTTGGTGATCTCTAGTTCAGATTTGAAACTGGGTCATGTTGGATTAAAAACTAGGTCACTTGTTCAAATCAAAGGAAAAGCTTGTGAACATTCTAGAGGCCACAGTTTCGACCCAATATTTATGAAACTTAGAAAGTTTAGCTCGATGATTTCTAGGTCAAGTTTGAATCTGGGTCATGTTGGGTCGAAAACATGTCACCTTGTCAAATCAAAGGAAAAGCTTGTGAACACTTGAGAGGCCACATTTGTGACTCAATCTTTATGAAACTGGGTCAGAATGTTTGTCTTTTTCATTTCTAGGTCAAGTTTGAATCTGGGTCATGTAGGGTTAAAAACTAGGTCATTAGGCCAGATCTAAGGAAAATCTTTTCAAAACTCTAGAGACCACAATTTAAGTTTGAAACTCATTAGAATTAGTCAGAATGTTTGTTTTGATAATCTGTAGGTCAAGTTCTATTCTTGGTTCTGTGGGGTCAAAAACTAGGCCACTCGGTCAAGTCAAAGGAAAAGCTTGTGAACAGTCTAGAGGCCACAGTTGTAACCAAATCTTTATGAAATTTAGTCAGAATGTTTGTGTTGATGATCTTTAGGTCAAGTTCAACTCTTGGTCATGTGGGGTCAAAAACTAGGCCAGTAGGCCAGATCAACTCTAGTGAGCGATACATAGGGCCATCATGGCCCTCTTGTTATATGAGTTATATAGGAAAAAATACTTCAAAACTTATCTGATCATATTTCCTAGACTGTTTAATTATAATTAACTATTGACCCCAAGTAATTAAGGGTCATTTGACTGTAACTTTGACCTACTGACATACTTTTTTTTAAGATACAGCCTTGAAATTTGGGTGGCATGAACAGTTTGCACACCAATCTTAAAACTGACTTTCAGTGACCATGATTGTGGCCTACTGACCTACTTTCTTTTTTTTAAGATATAACCTTGAAATTTAGATGACATGTACCTTTCTTGAACTGGCCAGATACCATTATGGGTTCCAGAGTTATGGTCGCTGAAAGGGCCAGAATTAGCTATTTTGACCTTGTCTGCACAATAGCAACTTCATTTATGATTTTATTTTAACCAAACGTGCACACAACTTGTATCACCATAAGATCTTGGTTCCTTTCTTGAACTGGCCAGATTCTTTTGTGGGTTCCAGAGTTATGGCCCCTGAAAGAGCCAGAATTAGCTATTTTGACCTTGTCTGCACAATAGCAGCTTCAATTATGATTTGAATTTAATCAAACTTGCACAAAACTTGTGTCACCATAAGATATTGGTTCTTTTCTTAAACCGGCCAGATCCCATAATGGGTTTCAGAGTTATGGACCCTGAAAGGGCCATAATTAGCTTTTTTGACCTTGTTAGCTCACCTGAGCAATGCTCAGGTCAGTTTTTCTGATCGCTCGATGTCCGGCGTCCATTGTCTGTCGTCTGTCAACATTTAGCTTGTGTATGCGATAGAGGCTGTATTTTTCAACTGATCTTCATGAAATTAGGTCAGAATGATTACATTGATGAAATATAGGTAGAGTTCGAAAATGGGTCATTTAGGATAAAAAAACTAGGTCACTAGGTCAAATCAAAGAAAAACTTTGTGTATGCAATAGAAGCTGTGTTTTTAATTAATTTTCATGAATTTTGGTCAGAATGATTACCTTGATAAAATCAAGGCCGATTCGAAAATGGGTCATCTGGGATAAAAAACTAGGTCACTAGGTCAAATCAAAGAAAAACTTTATGTATGCAATAGAAGCTGTGTTTTTAAACCCCCACCACAATTGGTGGGGGGGTAATAGGAATGGTCTCCGTCCTTCCTTCCTTCCGTCCATCCTTCTGTCCGTCCGTCCTTCCGTCCGTCTGTCTGTAACACTTTCGTGTCCACTCCATATCTCCTAAACCCCTTGAAGGATTTTCATGAAACTTGGGTCATATGATCACCTCATCAAGACGATGTGCAGAACCCATGAGTCAGCCATGCCGGCTCAAAGTCAAGGTCACAACTCAAGGTCAAAGGTTTGAGCCTTCCATTTTGTGTCCGCTCTATATCTCCTAAACTCCTTGAAGGATTTTCATGAAACTTGGGTCAAATGATCACCTCATCAAGATGATGTGCAGAACCCATGAGTCAGCCATGCCGGCTCAAGGTCAAGGTCACAACTCAAGGTCAAAGGTTTGAGCCTTCCATTTTGTGTCCGCTCTATATCTCCTAAACCCCTTGAAGGATTTTCAACAAACTTGGGTCAAATGATCACCTCATCAAGACAATGTGCAGAACAGATGAGTCAGCCATGCCGGCTCAAGGTCAAGGTCACAACTCAAGGTCAAAGGTTTGAGCTTTCCATTTTGTGTCCGCTCTATATCTCCTAAACCCCTTGAAGGAATTTTATAAAACTTGGGTCAAATGACCACCTCATCAAGACAATGTGCAGAACCCATGAGTCAGCCATGCCGGCTCAAGGTCAAGGTCACAACTGAAGGTCAAAGGTTTGAGCCTTCCATTTTGTGTCCACTCTATATCTCCTAAACCCCTTGAAGGATTTTCATCAAACTTTGGTCAAATGATCACCTCATCAAGGCGATTTGCAAAACTCATGAGTCAGCCATGCCGGCTCAAGGTCAAGGTCACAACTCAAGGTCGAATGTTTTAGTCTTCCATTTCGTGTCTGCTCTATATCTCCTAAACCCCCTTCAAGGAATTTTATAAAACTTGGGTCAGATGATCACCTTATCAAATTGATGTGCAGAACTTACGAGTCAGCCATGCCGGCTCAAGGTCAAGGTCACAGCTTAGGGTCAAAGGTTTGAGCCTTCCATTTTGTGTCCACTCTGTATCTCCTAAACCCCTTGAAGGATTTTCATTAAACTTGTGTCAAATGATCATCTCATCAAGAGCTCATGAGTCAACCATGTCAACTCAAGGTCAAGGTCAAAGGTTTGAGCTCTGTATCTTCTAAACCCCTTGAAGGATTTTCATGAAACTTGGGTCAAATGATCACCTCATCAAGACATTGTGCAAAATTCATAAGTCAGCTGTATCAGTTCAAGGTCAAGGTCACAGCTAAAGGTCAAAGGTTTACCCTTTCACTATCCATAACAATGGCGGGGGATTTAGCTGTCTTTCAGACTGCCTTGTTTTAATTAATCTTCGTGAATTTTGGTCAGAATGATTACCTTGATGAAATCTAGGCCGAGTTCGAAGTGGGATCATCTGGGGTCAAAAACTAGGTCACTAGGTCAAATCAAAGAAAACCTTTTGTATGCGATAGAGGCTGTAGTTTTCAATTAATCTTCATGAATTTTAGTCAGAATGATTGCCTTCATGAAATCTAGGTCAAGTTCGAAAATGGGTCATTTGGGGTTAAAAGGTAGGTCATTAGGTCAAATCAAAAGAAAAGCTTGTATATGCGATAGAGGCTGTAGTTTTCAATTGGTCTTCCTGAAATTAAGTCAAAATGATAACGTTAATGAAATCTAGGTTGAGTTTGAAAATGGGTCATCTGGGGTCAAAAAGTAGATCCCTAGGTCAAATCAAAGGAAAACCTTGTGTATGCGGTAGAGGCTGTATTTTTCAATTGATCTTCATGAAATTTTTCAGAATGATTGCATTGTTAAAATTTAGGTCAAGTTTGAATATGGGTCATCTGGGGTCAAAAAGTAGGTCACTAGGTCAAATAAAAGAAAAACCTTGTGTATGCGATAGAGGCTATATTTTTCAATTGATCTTACTGAAATTAAGTCAGAATGATTGCCTTGGTGAAGTCAAGGCCAGTTTTGAATATGGATCATCTTGGGTCAAAAAGTAGGTCACTAGGTCAAATCAAAGAAAAATCTTGTGTATGCGATAGAGGCTGTATTTTTAGCTCACCTGAGCAATGCTCAGGTGAGTTTTTCTGATCGCTCGATGTCCGGCGTCCGTCGTCTGGCGTCTGTCGTCTGTCGTCCGTCGTCTGTCAACATTTAGCTTGTGTATGCGATAGAGGCTGTATTTTTCAATTAATCTTCATGAATATTGGTCAGAATGATAACCTTGATGAAATCTAGGCTGAGTTCGAAAATGGGTCATCTCGGGTCAAAAACTAGGTCACTAGGTCAAATCAAAGAAAAACCTTGTGTATGCGATAGAGGCTGTATTTTTCATTTAATCTTCATGAATATTGGTCAGAATGATAACTTTGATTAAATCTAGGCCTAGTTCGAAAATGGGTCATCTCGGGTCAAAAACTAGGTCACTAGGTCAAATCAAAGAAAAACCTTGTGTATGCGATAGAGGTGGTATTTTTCAATTAATCTTCATGAATATTGGTCCGAATGATAACCTTGATGAAATCTAAGCCCAGTTCGAAAATGGGTCATCTCGGGTCAAAAACTAGGTCACTAGGTCAAATCAAAGAAAAACCTTGTGTATGCGATAGAGGCTGTATTTTTCAATTGATCTTCATGAATTTTGGTCAGAATGATTGCCTTGATGAAATCTAGGCCGAGTTCGAAAATGGGTCATCTCGGGTCAAAAACTAGGTCACTAGGTCAAATCAAAGAAAAACCTTGTGTATGCGATAGAGGCGGTATTTTTCAATTGATCTTCATGAATTTTGGTCAGAATGATGATCCTTGATGAAATCTAGGCCGAGTTCGAAAATGGGTCATCTGGGGTCAAAAACTAGGTCACTAGGTCATATCACGTAAAAACCTTGTGTATGCGATAGAGGCTGTATTTTTCAATCGATCTTCATGAATTTTGGTCAGAATGATTGCCTTGATGAAATTTAGGCCAAGTTCGAAAATGGGTCATCTGGGGTCAAAAACTAGGTCAATAGGTCAAATCAAAGAAAAACCTTGTGTATGCAATAGTGGCTGTATTTTTCAACTGATCTTCATGAAATTTTAGCCGAATGATAACCTTGATAAATCTAGGCTGATTTCGAAATGGGTCATCTGGGGTCAAAAACTAGGTCACTAGGTCAAATCGAAGAAAAAAAAACATTGTGTATGCAATAGAGGATGTATTTTTCAATTGATCTTCATGAAATTTGGTCGGAGTGATTGCCTTGATGAAAACTAGGTCGGTTTTGAATATGGGTTATCTGAGGTCAAAAACTAGGTCACTAGGTCAAATTAAAGAAAAATCTTGTGTATGCGATAGAGACTGTTTTTTTCAGTTGATATTTATGAAATTTGGTCAGGTTGATTGCCTTAATGAAATCTAGGTCAAATTTGAATATGGGTCATCTGAGGTCAAAAACTAGGTCACTTGGTCAAATGAAAGAAAAAACTTCTGTATGTGATAGAGGCTGTATTTTTCAGTTGATCTTCATGAATTTTGGTCAGAATGATTGCCTTGATAAAATCTAGGTCGAGTTTGAACATGGGTCATCTAGGGTCAAAAACTAGGTCATATCTAAGAAAATGCTTGTTTTATCGCAAAAGACCAATTTTTTGGTCCAATCTTAATGAAAATTGGTCAGAATATTTGTTTCCATGAAATCACTAGGTCAAACATGTTTTACACTGTTATGGAGTGTTTCTTAGGTGAGCGACCTAGGGCCATCTTGGCCCTCTTGTTCAAACGATCTTCATGGAATTTGGTCAGAATGATTGCCTTGATAAAATCTACGTTAAGTTTGATTATGGGTCATCTTGGGTCAGAAAGTAGGTCACTAGGTCAAATCAAAGAAAACCCTGTATGCAGTAGAGGTTCCAATATGGGTTATCTGGGTCAAAAAGTAGGTCACTTGGTTAAATCAAAGAAAAACCTTGTGTATGCGATAGAGGCTAAAATTTTTCAACTAATCTTCATGAAATTTTGTCAGAATGATAGCCTTGATGAAATATAGGTCAGGTTTGAATATGGGTCATCTGGGTTTAAAACCTAGGCTACTAGGTCAAATCAAAGAAAAACCTTTTGTATGCAATAGGGGCTGCATTTTACACTGGATTTTCATAAAATCTGGTCAGAATGGTTGCCTTGATGAAATTTAGGTCAAGGTCGAATATGGTAGTCTCGGGTCAAAGATTAGGTCAAATCAAAGAAAACCCTTGTGTATGCGATAGAGGCTGTATTTTTCAATTGATCTTCATGAAATTTGGTCAGAATAATAGCCTTGATGAAATCTAGGCCAAAATTGAATATTGGTCACCTAGGTCAAAAACTAGGTCACTAGGTCAAATCAAAGAAAATCTTGTTTATCCGCAAGATTATTGCTCTAATTTTAATGATAATTGGTCAGAATTTTTTTTTTCCCAAACATGTTTACACTGTTATGGTGTGTTTCTCAACAGATTGTCTTAGACAATTGACTGAATTTATGACAAATTACCTCCCTTTATTTTTTATCTAAATGAATACACCTTAGCAGCTTCTAATGAGATTGGTTTTAAACGTTATTTATGTCTTTCATGGTAAGAAATAGTCGTATTAGATAACTCTTGATTGAACATTTATCGAAAGTCGCCATATGACCTATCATGTGTCGGTGCGACGTTAAATCCAACAAAAAAAAAAATGAACATTTATCGATATGAATACTTTACTGATATATTGTTGTATAGGCTTGTACTCTGTATCTTCTGCATGCATATACCAATGCATGATTACCTCCCCTGATTTTTATGCCCCCCAAAGGTGGGTATATTTAAATCGCACTGTCCGTCCGTCCTACCATCAGTGTTTGCGTCCGGTAAATTCTTGTCCGGGCTGTAACTCTTCCATTCATAAAGGGATTTTGAAATAACTTGGTATAAATGTTAACTGTAATGAGACGACCTGTCATGCGCAAGACCCAGACCCCTAGCTCCAAGGTCAAGGTCACACTGAGAGGTCAAAGGTTAACATGGTCTGTTTTGTGTCCAGTCTATAACTCTGCCATCCATGAAGGGATTTTGAGACAACTTTGCATATATGTTTACCATAATGAGGCTACATGTCATGCACAGAACCCAGACCCCTACCTCCAAGGTCAAGGTCAGACTTAGAAGTCCAATATTAACAGGGTTTGTTTCGTTTATGGTCCTTAAGTCTGCCATTCATCAAGGGATTTTGAAATTACTTGGCATAATTGTTCCTCATTATGAGACGACATGTCTTAAGCAAGTCCCAGACCCCTAGCTCCAAGGTCAAGGTCACACTTAGAGGTCAAAGGTTAACATGGTCTGTTTCTTGTCTGTTCCATAACTCTGCCATTCATTAAGGGATTTTGAAATTACTTGGCATAAATGTTCCCTATAATGAGATGAGGTGTCATGTGCAAGACCCAGATCCCTGGATGCAAGGTCAAGGTCACACTTAGAAGTCAAAGTTGTTTCTTATCTGGTCCATAACTCTGCCATTTTTCAAGGGAGTTGAAAATAATTTAACACAAATGTTAACCATATTGAGAAGATGTGTCACGTTTATGACCCAGGCCTCTTAGGTCAAGGTCAAGGTCACAAAATGATACGTGATTTTTTTTGCGCATACAACTGTGGCATTCTTGTCTTTAGATGGACTGAGGCAATCAGGGTAGATAGATATGGACTGATTTTATGTCAAATTACCTCCCTTTGTTTCAAATTAAAATGGGTGTATCTCCAATGGTACTGATTTGAAATGCCATTTGTTCCATCAGGTGGACTTGGACAATCAGGGTAGATGACTTTTGACTGAATTTATGACAAATTACCTCCCTTTATTTTATGTAAACGAATATATCTCAGCTTCGTCTAATGAGATTGGTTTTAAATGTTATTTAAGTCTTCCAGGGTAAGGAATAGTCATGTTAGTACAAAAATGCAGCATTTGAACATAGGACCCTCAAACTTGATATGGAAATTGGCCCTGACTAGGTCAAAAGGGACTGTTACAAGAAAATGTTTATCCTGATGATATTTAATATGTATACCTATGTGCTCTAGGTCAACACTTGATCATATAATTTTGATTAATGGTACTCAGGTGAGTGATACAGGGCCATCATGGCCCTCTTGTTAAGATACAGCTATGAAATTTGGATAACCCAGGATGTTGAAACTTTATAGGATGATTGATCATGCAGAGTGGATGACCCCTATAGATTTTGGGGTCGCTCTGTTAAAGGTCAAGGTCACAGGGGCCTGAACATGGATAACCATTTCCGATCAATAACTTGAGAATGACTTGACCCAGAATGTCGAACTTCATAGGATGATTGGACATGCAGAGTAGATGACCCATATTGATTTTGGGGTCACTGTACTAAAGGACAAGGTCACAGCAGACAGAACATGTAAATCCATTTCTAGTCAGTAACTTGACAACCATTTGACATAGAACCTTCAAACTTCATAAGGTGATAGGACTTACAAAGTACATGACCCCTATGGTTTTTGGGGTCACTGGACCATCAAAGGTCAGTGTTACAGGGACCTGAACATTGAAAATTCTTTCCAATCAATAACTTCATAACCACTTGACCCTGAATGTTGAAATTTATTATGATGATTTGACATGTAGAGTAGATGAGTCCTACTGATTTTGGGGTCACTCGATTAATGGTCAAGGTCACATGGACCTGAACATGGAAAACTGTTTCCAATTCATAACTTGAGAAATACTAGTTGGAACTTAGTGGGATGATTGGACATGTCAAGAAGATGAAACCATCAGTGTCTCTTGACTTTTGCTCCTGTCCCCTATTGACTTCTTGAAACGTGCTTTTCTACAAAGCATCTTCTAGTTTTTACTTGCATTTTCCAGAAAACTGCTACTATTTGGCATTGCTATGGTAACACAATAGCTGAGTCTGTATAGATGTGACAATGTACAAGTAGAATACAATATTGGATTATTAATTGAATACATTGGTGAAAGTATAGATACCAGAGGCAAAATAGCAACAAACTAAACATATTAGTAGGATGAGTAGCCAGACAACATTAATTGTAGAACCAGTAACACTGTTTTGATTGTACTCATTCATTGTTTCAACATATATATTTATTACTTTATATGTAGACCAGATACTCTATACGTAGACCAGAAAAAGTTTCAAACCAGAATCAAACTTGCAAGAACTGCATGAGAAATGGACATGTCTTGATAATACATTGATATTGTCTTTATGACGTTGTAATTTTTTACCTACATCAGAGTGTACTGTGAAGTTGTCTGCAATTTGTTGTTATCCCCCAACGAAAGTCGGAGGGATATAGTTTTGGCATTTTCCGTCCGTCCATCCGTCCGCCATTCCGTCCGTCTTTCCGTCCATCCGTCCGGAGCCATATCTAGGAAATGGTTGGGAATATTTATTTAAAACTTCATATACATGTTCACCACTATGAGTTCTTGCGTCCCGTCAAGTTTCAGTCAGATTGCCCAAGTAACACCAGAGTTATGGCCCTTAGAAGTTTGTAGTGTTAACTGTATAGGGTACTATAAATATGGCAATTTCTGCATCATAACTTTTGATATATTTGACCTAGAACTATGAGACTTAAACAGAATTTAGATCACCATAATGTGGTTGTGTACACACCATTTCGTTCGGATTTATTTGTAAATTAAGAGTTATTGCCCTTTAATTGTATAAAAATCCACATATTTGTACATAACAAACTTACCATTTGGTAGAATTTCATTAAATTTCTTTCATTCTTTTCCATGAACATTTATTATAAACATGTGAAGTTGTGTACTCACACCTGGTCCCCCCCCTTACCTTGATCACACACCCCCCCCCCCCCCCCCCCCCCCCCCCCCCCCCCCCCCCCCCCCCCCCCCCCCCCCCCCCCCCAAACACACAAAAAAAAAAAAAAGTATAATTCCTTATTTTAGATTTTTTTTCAAACAAACTTCATATACATGTTCACCACTTTGAGGTTATGGGGCTCATCAAGTTTCAGACAGATTGCCCAAGTAACACCAGAGTTATGGCCCTTAGAAGTTTCTAGTGTTAACTATATAGGGTACTATAGATATGGCAATTTCTTCATTATAACTTTTGATATATTTGACCTTGAACTATGAAACTTTAACAGAATTTAGAGCTCTATAATGTGGTTGTGCACACACAATTTCGTACGGATTTCTTTTGTAACTTCAGAGTTATTGCCCTTTAATTGTCTAAAAATCCACATATTTGTACATAACAAACTTACCATTTGGCAGAATTTCATTAAATTTCTTTCATTCTTTTCTGTGAACATTTATTATAAACATGTGAAGTTGCGCACCCACACCTGGACACCCACTTGCCTTGGTCACACACCCTCCCCCTCCCCGCCCCCCAAACAAAAAATTCATTTCTTATTTTAGATTTGTTTCAAACCTTCCATGATTATTTATTAACATGCAAGTTGTACCATTCCCCCACCTCACTCCTCCACCCAGTCATGCCCACCACTGATCATGCATCCCCACCCACCCCCCTCACCTTCACCCTTTTACCCTTTTTTTTTCTTTTTTTTTCATTTTTAGCTCACCTGTCACAAAGTGACAAGGTGAGCTTTTGTGATCGCGTGGCGTCCGTCGTCCGTCTGTGCGTGCGTGCGTGCGTAAACTTTTGCTTGTGACCACTCTAGAGGTCACATTTTTCATGGGATCTTTATGAAAGTTGGTCAGAATGTTCATCTTGATGATATCTAGGTCAAGTTTGAAACTGAGTCATGTGCGGTCAAAAACTAGGTCAGTAGGTCTAAAAATAGAAAAACCTTGTGACCTCTCTAGAGGCCATATTTTTCATGAGATCTTCATGAAAATTGGTCAGAATGTTCACCTTGATGATATCTAGGTCAAGTTCGAAACTGGGTCACGTGGGGTCAATAACTAGGTCAGTAGGTCTAAAAATAGAAAAACCTTGTGACCTCTCTAGAGGCCATATTTCTCAATGGATCTTCATGAAAATTGGTCAGAATGTTCACCTTGATGATATCTAGGTCAAGTTTGAAACTGGGTCACGTGGGGTCAAAAACTAGGTCAGTAGGTCTGAAAATAGAAAAACTTTGTGACCTCTCTAGAGGCCATATTTTTCATGGGATCTTTATAAAAATTAGTCAGAATGTTCACCTTGATGATTTCTAGGTCAGGTTTGAAACTGGGTCACATGCGGTCAATAACTAGGTCAGTAGATCTAAAAATAGAAAAACCTTGTGACCTCTCTAGAGGCCATATTTTTCAAGAGATCTTCATAAAAGTTGATCAGAATGTTCATCTTGATGATATCTAGGTCAGGTTCGAAACTGGGTCACTTGCGGTCAATAACTAGGTCAGTAGATCTAAAAATAGAAAAACCTTGTGACCTCTCTAGAGGCCATATTTTTCAAGAGATCTTCATGAAAATTGATCAGAATGTTCATCTTGATGATATCTAGGTCAAGTTCGAAACTGGGTCACGTGGGGTCAAAAACTAGGTCAGTAGGTCTAAAAATAGAAAAACCTTGTGACCTCTTTAGAGGCCATATTTCTCAATGGATCTTCATGAAAATTGGTGAGAGTGTTCAGCTTGATGACATCTAGGTCAAGTTCGAAACTGGGTCATATGGTCAAAAACTAGGTCAGTCGGTTGAAAAATAGAAAAACCTAGTGACCTCTAGAGGCCATATTTTTCATGAGATCTTCATGAAAATTGGTGAGAATGTTCACCTTGATGATATCTAGGTCAGGTTCAAAAGTGGATCATTTGCCTTCAAAAACTAGGTCATTAGGTCAAATAATAGAAAAACCTTGTGACCTCTCTAGAGATCATATTTTTCAAGGGATCTTCATGAAAATTGGTCAGAATTTTTTATCTTGATGATATCTAGGTCACATGTGCTCAAAAACTAGGTCACCTTGTCAAATAATAGAAATAACGATGTCATACTCAGTTCAACACTGGGTCATGTGGGGATAGGTGAGCGATTCAGGACCATCATGGTCCTCTTGTTAATTTTCCATCAATATTTATAATCAACATGTGAAAGTTTGTTTCCTCTCCCGTTCCCCCTCACCCCCACCCCGTAAAAAAAATATATATACATATATCTATATATATACATATATCTATTTCCATTCCTTTTTTATTTTTTTTTACAATGTTCAAACCTTCAACATGTTAAGTTGTGACTGCACAAAACTTGCCCTCAGCCATGTTCAAGATATCTTACCTGTGTTCTCTTAAGGACATTTATTCTTTTAAGTTCAAATGAACTTGTTAAACAGCAACACCTGGTGCCAAACCACTCAAAGACAATATTTCGTTCCAGTTAAACTTCAAGCTCGCATTTCAGTTAACTGCATTTAATTTTAAAAGCTAAGCTTATTACAGTAAGCATATCCCATTCAAAATAAATTCTTTAGTCAGGATCAAAGTATCATACATTTATTATGTACTCTTTAATTAAACATTTGTTTTCTGTTAAAATTGATTTTGACAAATGAAATTATTTGCTTCTTATTAACATCCTTAACTTTTTGCCGGATATATTTTTTTGCCATTCCTCACCACAAACCCTTTCGGCGGGGGATACCAATTCATCAAATTTTCTTGTTACTGTAGAAATGAAATTAGCACAATTAATTTCAATCAAACCTGTCCAGGAATACTATGTTCAAAAACTGTATTGTTTAGGCCACACCAAATTGATAAGTTGTTCATCGGATTTTTTTCTGAAAAAATTGAGGCGGCGAGCGAAAAAATAATTTAAATATTTTTTTAGGTTTTTGAGAAAATCAGGAGCGAGCGAAGAGCGAAGAAATATATTTGTCTTCATTTGGCTCTCGACTGACTAATAAAAACCTTAAAATAGAATGTATAACCCTTTTAAATTAAAAAGTAAGTCCCCAGGGATTGAGAAAATCTGACCTGCATACGCACAACAAAGCGAACTCATGAAATAAAGGTAATAACATTGTCATACAGTATACTGTAATCAAATAATGCATGCTTTTAAAAATGCTGTTAGAAAATATGTATTAAACAACAATGCATAACCTTACACCATACTTATCACACACATGTGTGACTTGAATAGTTACTGCTACGAAAATGTAGCATTCTTAGCTGACTTACAAAGTTTTTGATACATCAAATATCTATGTGAGTGTTACTAGATCTATTAAAGCTTCTGATTTGAAACTTAGAACAGTTATTTACTGTCATTGTCTACACCTGGAGAAACAATACTCAAGTCTGAATCTAGACAGAGTTATGCCTCTTTTTAACATAGAATATTTTTAATTAAGTTTTATATAATGACCAATAGCTCTGTACTTCCAAAGCTTCTGACTATTATGCCCCTTTTACTGGCAAAGCTTTGATTCAGAAAAGTCGAGCATGATGTCTTATGTACAGCTTTTTTCTAACTTTAAACTTTCGTAACATATTAAATTTGTTGGAACAAAGTCTCAATTAAAGTCTGAAATGGAGATTAACGTGCATTAACATTAGTCTACTAAATGATTGGAAAATTTGAAAATCGAAACTGTTCTGAAAACAACTCATAATGTAAATTCCTTACCCCACCAACTTTCAAATGCAAATGCTGATCATTTGGACAGGAAAAACAGAAAACAGATAAGTGACATGCATCAATAAGTATTTACCCTTACCAAAATAATGTAGATTGATGTTATCCAATAAATTAGTATGTTTTTCTTCATCCAGTTTTCAGTGAAATAAATCGATTTTTGTAGCATGTAATTTGGTAAACATTTGAAGAAAATGGCGTAACTGCATAAAGGGGAAACAACTTTAATGCAACTAAATATAAGTGTTATGATTTATTATAGAAGATGTGTGCGTAGTATGTATTTATTTTGATTAAAATCCATTTGAGAACAATCTAGGACTGGAATTATAAGCATTTATACACTTTTACATCCATAAAAGTAGCGCACCAAAAAATTTTGGATTGATTTTTTTCAATGGGGCGAGTGCAAGCCGAAAACAAAACAAAAATTTTTTTTTGTGTTTCTGAAAATATACGAGCGGCAAATCTGATGAACAACTTTTTAATTTGGTGAGGCCTTGGGTAATTTATAATCATTATGGTGAAAGATTCCATGAAGTTGAATAAGCATCTTTGTAAAACTGTATGTTTTTAGCTCACCTGAGCCAAATTTTGTGACCACTCAATGTCTGTTGTCCATCGTGCGTCTGTCAAGAATTTGTAAAAAAATCTTCTTCTTGAAAACCACTGGGCAGAATTACACCAAACTTCACAGGAATGATCCTTGGGTGGCCTGCTTTCAAAATTGTTCAAAGAATTTAATTCCATGCAGAACTGCCATGGCAACCGAAAGGAAAAACTTAAAATTCTTCTCCAAAACCGCAAAGCATAGAGCATTGATAATTGGCATGTGACATCATCTAATGGTCCTCTGCTGGTGGCAAGTGATTCTGCCTTTGCGACCAGTGCAGACCAAGATCAGCCTGCACATCCGTGCAGTCTGATCATGGTCTGCACTGTTCGCTATTCAGTCAGTAATTTTTTAGTAAACACCCCTTCAGATGATAAATGGTACTGCCCATATTGGAAGATGGACCAGTCCATTATAGAAATTTAGCATGGTAAGGGTTAAGATTGTTCAAATTGTGCCCCTGGGGTGAAAAGAGGCCCCGTCCCAGGGTTACAAATTTTACATAGGCTTATATAGTAAAAGACTTCAAAAATCTTCTTGTCTAAAACCACAAGACCTAGGCCTTTGATATTTGGTATGTATCATTGCCTTGTGGTCCTCTGCCAAATTGTTCAAATTATAATCCTAGGGTGAAAAGAGGCCCAGCCCCGGGGGTCTCAACTTTAACATAGACTTATATAGGAAAAAACTTTAAAAAGACTTATATAGGAAAAAATTTTTTGTCTAAAACCACAAGACCTAGGCCTTTGATATTTGGTATGTTTCATTGCCTTGTGGTCCTCTACCAAATTGTTCACATTATGCCCCTGGGGTGAAAAATAGGCCCTGCCCTGGGGGTCCTAAATTTAACATAGACTTATATAGGGAGAAAAAATATTTTGTCTGAAAGTTCAAGGCCTAGGCCTTTGATATTTGATATGTAGCATTACCTAGTGGATTTCTAACAAGATTGTTCAAATTATGTCCCTAGGGTGAAAAGAGGCCCCACCCTAGGTGTCACTTGTTACATGAGTTATATGGGAATAAAAGCTTAAAAAATGATCAGATCAGGATCAGATCATATTTCCTAGTCTGTTTAATTATAATTACCTGATGACCAAAAGCGATTAGGGGTCACTTGACTGCGACCTTGACCTACTTACCTACTTTTTTGTTTTTAGCCCACCATCATCAGATGGGCTATACAAATCACTCTGCGACCATGGTCCGTCGTCCTTCCGTCTGTCCTTCCATCCCTACATCTGTCCTTCCGTCCGTCCGTTAACAATTTCTCGTTATCGCATCTCCTCAGAAACGACTGGGGGGCATTTTGAACTTTGTCAGGATGATGTATTGATACCCTAATTGTGTCCCTCTGAAAATCAGACTAGTTCAACAATTTTTGAGTGAGTTATGGCCCTTTGTTTATTTTTATGATTTACATAGATTTATATAGGGAAAAACATTGAAAATCTTTTTGTCCAAAACCACAAGGCCTAAGGCTTTGATATTTGGTAAGTAGCATCATCTAGTGGTCCTCTACCAAGATTGTTCAATTATTTCCCTGCCTCGCCACGGGGGTCACATGCTTTGTATACACTTACAGGGAAAGACTTTTGAAAACCTCTTGTCCAAAACCATAGGGCCTAGGGCTTTGGTATTTTGTATGTGTCATCATCTAGTGGTCCTCTACCAAGATTGTTCAAATTATACCCCTAGGGTCAAATATGGCCCCGCCCTGGGAGTCACATGGTTTACATAGATTTATATAGGGAAAAACTTTTAAAGGCTCATGGTGAGCTTTAGTGACCGCTCAATGTCCGTCGTCCATCGTCAGTCGTCAGTCGTCCGTCGTGTGTCGACACTGTGTCGTGTGTCCGTCAACGTTTTCTAAAAAAATCTTCTTCTTGAAAACCACTGGGCAGAATTACACCAAACTTCACAGGAATGATTCTTGGGTGGCCCCCTTTCAAAATTGTTCAAAGAATTGAATTCCATGCAGAACTCTGGTTGCCATGGCAACCAAAAGGAAAAACTTTAAAAATCTTCTTGTCCAAAACCACAGGGCCTAGGGCTTTGATATCTGGTGTGTAGCATCATCTAGTGGTCCTCTACCAAAATTATTCAAATTATTACCCTAGGGTCAAATATGGCCCCACCCCGGGTGTCACATGGTTTATATAGACTTATATAGGAATAACTTTGAAAATCTTCTTGTCCGAACCACAAAGCCTAGGGCTTTGATATTTGTAATGTAGCATCATCTAGTGGTCTTCTACTAAAATTGTTCAGATTATTCCCCTAGGGTCAAATATGGCCCCGCCCTGAGGGTCACATGGTTTACATAGATTTATATAGGGAAAAACTTTAAAAATCTTCTTCATCCAGCTGGCTTACGGAAGGTCGGTGGTTCTACCCAGGTGCCCGCTCGTGATGAAATAATGCACGGAGGGGCACGTGGGGTCTTCCTCCACAATCAAAGCTGGAATGTCGCCATATGACCTAAAATTGTGTCGGTGCGACGTTAAACCACAAAACAAAAAAAAAGAAAAAGAAAAAAAAAAAAAAAAAATAAATAAAAAAAAAAATCTTCTTGTCCAAACCACAAAGCCTAGGGCTTTGATATTTGTAATGTAGCATCATCTAGTGGTTCTCTACCAAGTTTGTTTAAAATATCCCCCTAAGGTCAAATATGGCCACACCCCAGGGGTCACATGGTTCATATAGACTTATATAGGGAAAAAGTTTTAAAATCTTCTTGTCCATAGCCTACAGCATTCAGATTTGGACCACATTGACAAGAGTTGACTTTGATCTTGACCTAGTGACCTACTTCCACATTTCTGTAGCTACAGTCTTCAAATTTGAACCACATGCATAGGTTTGTGTACCGAAACAAACTTTGACCTTGACATTGACCTAGTGACCTACTTTCACATTTTTGAAGGTACAGGCTTCAAATTTGGACCACACGCATAGTTTTGTGTTACAAAATGAAATTTAACCTTGATTTTGACCTAGTGACCTACTTTCACATTTCTCAAGCTGCAGCCTTCAAATTTGGACCACATGCATAGTTTTGTATACCAAAATGAACTGTGATCTTGAGATTGACTTAGTGACCTACTTTAACATTTCTGAAGCTACAGGCTTCAAATTTGGACCACGTGCATAGTTTTGTGTTCTGAATTGAAATTTGACATTGATCTTTGCCTAGTACCTACTTTCACATTTCTCAAGCTACAGCCTTCAAATTTGAAGCAGATGCATAGTTTTTTGTACCAAAATGAACTTTGACCTTGAAATTGATCTAGTGACCTATTTCACATTTCTCAAGCTACAGCTTTCAAATTTTAGACCACATTCATGGACCACATGCAGTGCTGTGTACCAAAATGAAATTTGACCTTGATTTTGACCTTGAGCTAGTCTTGAAATTTGGAACATTCAAAAATGGCTCATTGGTGGGCGCCAAGATCTCTCTGTGATCTCTTGTTTTAAGATAAGCCTTGAAATTTGGATGACATGTACAGTTTTGCACACCAATCAATCTTAAAACTGACTTTCTGTGACCATGAGTGTGTCCTACTGACTTACTTTCTAATATTTTAGTATCAGTGTGCCATTTTAAATATGTGGCTCATATTACTCAGGAGAGCGATTCAGAGTCTTCATAACCCTTGTGTATTAAGAGCTTTTTTGTTTTTTTTTGACAGATGAACCTTGATGATATTGATTCTCTTGAAGAGTATGATAGCACAGATGTCGGACAGTCCTCAATCCAAGCTTTTCTACAAGTGGATGATGAAACTTTATATGTGTTGACAGAAAAAAATGTATGAATATTATATTTTAAACAAAATCATATAAAAACTGCAAATATCACTCAATATCTTTGTGTAGTTTCATTAGGACATCTTGATTAATAGACATTGAAAGATAATATCTCTGTAAATTACAGTCCGTGTCTGATAACTTCGGAATGACGTCACGTTTGTTTATGTTTTCTGGACTTAAAAAATCTAACAAAATAGGTAAAGCAGCTTACATAAACAATAATTTTGGGTATATTTTATTGCAACACATCTGTCAGTCCCAGTAGCTCAGTGGTAAGCATTGATGTTTGAAATGTCGAATTTTGCGGGCCGTAGGTTTGATTCCAGGTAGGTGTTGTTTTTCTTGTTTTGCTTTTTCGAGTTTCTCTTTCAGGATAACCACCATAAGGCCATAATAAATTAATTCCTAGATTATCATCCCCGTCCGCCCCCTCTTTTTTATGCCGCCCCGACCTTTTTTATTTTTCTCTCAAAAAAAAGAAAAAATTGTATGAACCGCGAATAGGGTCCCGTATATTTGTTTTTATGCTGCCGCAAAATACCCCTTTTTTTTACCCCTGGGACCAGCCCTGACACACAGGTATAGACGACTTTCCAACTTCAAACCAAAACAAATTTTATTTCCGATTTTCGCCATTTTGATAAAGGGAAATTACCCTCCTCGCTTACTGTCTATGCTAATATCTAAGATTGCTGTTACGTTCCCGTAAAAGATCGAGTAGTTTTAACTTTATTTTTCTCTCAAAAAAATTTGTTTCATATAAATTATTTTGATGAAAGAAATATTAAAAATAACAAATATTAGGATACTTATAAAAATGGAGATAATTTTAACCAAGATCAAACTGTGAACAACAAAATTGACACGAGGCAAAGAGCTGTAAACGTGTATTTTTTTATACTTCTTTGCACAAGTTGACAAGCTAATTAATGATAAAGACTGGTTATTTGATCATAACAAAAAGACTATCACACCTTTTTTATCGTTTTGAATTGAGAAGCTCATGTCGTTTTGAACGATACCATTCCGAAATATTAAAACAGTTGCTTTCTGTCTGTTCAAAATATTTAAAAAGGAAAAAAAAATTAATATAACAATATTTTCAGTTGTCCCACCTCTCCTGATCCCATATGGTTTCTCCCGATTCTGGATGTCCAATTTTCCCGATTTACAAAAAAATCAAACAACGTACCAAAAAAAAAAAAAAAAAAAGATTCACTCCTTTAAATTAATTAATCCTCGCTAATAACGAAT
>NW_026460888.1:0-72046 GCF_021730395.1 Mercenaria mercenaria | reverse complement strand
AAAATCAAAAACGGTCTAAGAATAAAGATAATTCAGCTAAGAATTTTATTTTTGTAAAAAACTTGAAACTCCCGGGCATCAACAAACTAAATGCTGAGACCGCTAGAAACGTGGAAAACAAAACCAGTCACCAACTGAAACGGAGGCTCAAACAAATACAGATGGGTAAGACAGGTGTGCAAAATATATCATATATACTGAACAGCAAAAGAAACTATCCAGATACATAACAGGTATATTTTGAAATAGAAAATAAGTTTTCAAATTTGAATTGTTTCTTCGTACCAGAATTACAATTAAAGAACTTCCCATGATATTTTTTTTTTAAATCAGTCAACCGTGAAGTCAGAAGCCCCACAATAGCCGTTTGAAAAGCTATATCTTCTGCGCGTGAGATGCATTGTGTAATATCTCTATTGGGCACTCGCGCTAAATCTGATTCAGTCGTGCGGTGCAACCAACAATTTTTTTTTAACTTTATGCTTTTTTCGAGTTAGTCAATTATCAACATTTCAAATGACAATAAAATTTCACTAAGAAAGTTGATTGATTTTTTAAAAAAAATTTACACGTGCAGTTCTTCAAGTGCAATGTGATATGAAAAACACAAGTGATTTATAAATCAAACCTTGTGAATGAAAAATACACAAGTTATAAAACTGGATAGTTTCTTTTGCTGTTCAGTATATATAGAAATTTGACAGATAATGAATATATATTTTTTGGTAAAAGGCTTGATTTGTGTCCCAGAACTAAATCTCACAACAGAAGAAACTTTTCAATACATTCATCGTTTTTGTTTTATAAATGGCTGTGTCGATCTTTTTTTTGATCTTTTCCGTCACAAAAATAGCTTTTTCTAGAATTTAAGACATTTTTGAAGTTTTGGTGTCTAATTTCAAGCTGGATTTGTTTTTCTAAAGACACCGTTTTTTTTTTCATTGTTTTTCTGAAGACGTCTGATTGCATGTACAGTGCTCTGCGGTATATATACATAGCGGATAGCTAACAAACTTTTCTTGCATTCAAGTTCAAAGAAGATAATTCTAGTGTTTGTTTCCTGTATTTTTCAAAAAAAATGTCGCATTATTTTCAAAACATTCAGCTCTTAATAAAAATTCATTACGAGTTACTTTTCTTCATGACATTGTTTACATATGCATTGATTTAGTGTGTACAGAATAGCTGCTATCAATTATTTAAACCACATCTAAATATACTACCAAAGATTTTTTACTATATATCAGAATAATGGTATGTACTCTTTTCAAAAACATTCAGCATTTTAAATTTCTATCATATACTTTTCATTCACTGATGTTTTTTACTTACACGCTCATTTAGTCCGTACAGGATAGCTGATGACATGTGATAATTAATACAACAAGCAGACATTTACAATGTATGTTAGTTTGTCAGTCTGCAAGCCAGTAAAAGAATGAAAAGGACTTTTTACAATAATCTATGTCTCAATACAAAAATCATCAACCTATCCTCTATACCATAAATCCGCTGTATCCTTAAGCACAGTTTAATCTCGCGGAAAATGCAATACTTGATATTATCACACTATTACACCAATGTTGTTAATACGAAAAAATCTTTTCCTTCAATAAATATTATATTTCAGTCCAACAGAAATCCGCAATTTAGTTTAATCTTTCATAATCTAGACTTCAATGGACGGGTCAATATCTGATGCTGGTATATTAATGTCTTGATGTACGTACACTTGCTGCTATGATTTTTATCATAATTACAGGTTGCACAATAGTAAACAATTACTAAATGTTATACATAAAATTCACACACTAGCCTCGTAATGTTCATAAATGATCTATAATCATCTACAGGAAACACAAGTAAAGTAGGGGCCTGTAGTATAAGAAATGGCGCTTCTGGCCCGATTTTTTCAATTTTAATTAGCTTGCTCGATTCACTAAGCACACTTTGATCTTACCTTAAACTTTAGTAGAAACTAAGTTTCTGTCTTAAAATACTAACTTGGTACCCTGAAAATCTTTGATGGACGTAAGGTTGAAGGGATAAAATGAAAACCAAGGTCCACTCAAATCAAAAACAACAATTAAACAGAAAAAACGGAAGAAAATGTCCTTATTAATTAAAATAATTTATAACTGTTTGTTCATTTACTCTTTGATTGTTTACTCTCAGTGTTTTATACAGTAAATCATACAACGGTACTTTGTTTTGTAACATTTTTATGAAAAATAAACAATAATATCCACAAAGTGTACTTGTTTTGTCTTGATATTATATAATTTAAATTTAAATACATATGATATAGATGAGTTTACAAAATAAAATATATTGTTTAAAAGAAAAAAGATTTACTGATAATATAAATCCTCATTATGTTATAACAAAAAACGGGAAAAAAATGATAATGGCTACCTGTTCGTCTTGTGGAAGAATGAAATCAAAGTTTGTTAAAAGTACTATCACAGCAGGTAATTTAGACATCCATAAAACAATGTTACCTTTATTACCTAAAAAAGGTTTAACACTTCCAGGATATAACTATTGTGGGCCAGGAAATCCTTTACATAATGGACCTCCTGTCAACGAACTAGATGCAGTATGTATGGACCATGACTTTTGCTACGACAACGGTGTAAAAAGGGGTATATGCGACAAACAAATGCTTTCCAACTTAAATAACACTAAATCAAAAACATTTGGGGAAAAGATTGCAAAACATTTAGTTGTGAAACCTATAATTAAAACGAAATACAAACTTGGGCTGGGACAAAAGTCAAAAAACGGGAAAAGGGGGTAGGGTATTTACTTGGACGTAAGTCCTTGGAAACTAAGAGCTTACTCAAAAAGACCCCCGAAATCACTGCAGAGCCGGTAACTCTGAGCTACCGCTGGAGTGATGAATTAGCAGAAGAATTACACAAACCAATTAAAAGAAAATTTAGGAAACGAAGAGTTATTGTCCATGACATTGATGATACTTGGTCAGCTGATTCAGTTGACATGCAAGCTTTTTCAAAATATAATAAAGGAGTAAAGTAATTGTTAACCGTTATTGATATATTCAGTAAATATGCTTGGGTTATTCCATTAAAGAATAAAACTGGAGAATCTGTTACTGAAGCATTTGAAAAAATAATTTCTGAAGACAGAACACTGACAAATTTATGGGTAGATGAAGGAAAAGAATTTTATAATAAAAAGTTTGAATTATTTTTGAATAAAAATAAAATTAACATGTATCATACATTCAATGAAGGAAAAGCTGTAGTAATTGAAAGATTTAATAGAAGTTTAAAAAGAATAATGTGGAAATATTTTACAGCAAATAATACTTATACTTATTTAGATAATTTGCAGGAAATGGTTGATAAATATAACAAAACAAAACACTCTAGCATAAAAATGACACCAACCAAAGCCAGTAAAAACTTAAATAAAGGTACTGTTTACTTTAACTTATATGGCAATTTAAAAATTGCCATATTTAAACAAAATTTAAAATTGGTGATCGAGTTCGCTTAAGCAAACTTAAAAGACATTTTGAAAAAGGATATACACCAAACTGGACAGAGGAAATATTTATAATTTATAGAATTAATAATACAAATCCCAGAACATACACTATAAAAGATTTAAATGATGAAATAATTCAAGGATCATTTTATGAACAAGAACTTTTACCTACTACACAAAAAGTTTTTAGAATAGAAAAAGTTATCAGACGAGACTATAAGAAAAAACAAGCTTTAGTAAAATGGAAAGGTTACAATGAAAAATTTAATAGTTGGGTTCCGTTTAGTGAATTGGAAGAAATTTAAATTGAAAATATATTATATAAATGAGTAATAAAAATCTAATTTCTAATAATGGAATAGAAACAATAGACCAATTAATTATTCACTTAACTAAACCAGCCGCTGCTTACAGAAAAAGCTAAAAATTTTGTGGAAGAGTAAACACATGATTGCAAATTACAGCAGGTATCTTTGGTTGTTCGGCTGCATTAGCACTTGTTCCAGCTATTCCTATATTTGTAGCAGTTGCTGGTGCTGTTCCATCAATAATTACTATACTTATTAATAGACTAAAAGTTGAAGACAAAAAAAAACTATTTTAAAATTGCATCACCACAAAAAAAAAAAAAACAACTAATAACAAAAGCACATATCGGAAAAGTAATTAAAGAAGAAGAGACAAAAGTTATTCAGGATATTTTTACAATACTGTTAGAAATGCAGAAAGAAAAAAAATATTCAATGCCTTTTGAAACATATATGAAGGAATTTAAACTTAGCGGATATAAAAGTAAAAAAGAAGAAGAGTTATATTAAAACTAAAGTTTTAAAAACTTTAATTAAAGATTTTTTTTCTATAAGTATTTTATATATAAATGAGAAAAATTAAATCAGTTGAAGGTAATATTGCATCAGGAAAAAGTACGTTTTTAGATATTATTAAAGAATATAATCCTAATTTTAATATAATTCCAGAACCAATTCATGAATGGCAAAATGTTATGAACCCAAGCGGAAATTCATATAACCTTTTTGAACTTGCTGCTGAAGAACCTCTAAAATATTAATTTCCTTTTCAATTAGCAACTTTAAACAGTCACATAAAAATGTTAAATTCTGCTAAAAACTTTGATGGTGTTTCTTTTCTTGAACGATGTTATTTAACTAACAGCAATGTTTTTACAAAACAATATCACGACAACGATGTTATAAATGACCCCGAGTGGGCAGTATACAATCTTTTCTTAATTGATCATGTTATTAAAATCCATGGAAAAACCCCAATTGATGCTTTTATTTATGTTAAAACCGATCCTAAAATATGTTTCCAAAGACTTCAAAAAAGAAACAGAACTGAAGAAAACAGAGTTGGTTTAGATTATTTAGAAAAACTACACAAATTACACGAAGAATGGTTAAATAGAATGTCTCAAGAAGGTATTAAAATTTTAACAGTTGATAACAATTTAGAAAAAATAACTTTAAAATCTTATTCAAAAGATATAGATAATATTAACCATTTTTTAAATGTTCTTTAGGTGTGTTTTTAGAGATTTTTTTTCTATAAGTATATTATATATAGATGGTTAATAGAAAGGTAGATAGAATGATTATGCCAAAATTATCTAGCACTTTAGGAGAAATAATGAATCCAGACAATAATTCATATAAAAAAGTACTCAAAAGTAGAAACATTATTAAATCAAAACTTAATCAAATAGTTAGTGATGAATATAAAAATCATGTCATTGATAAATTACAAAATGTTATAGATCCTTATCTTTTAAAAAATAATTTATTTGAATGGGACTGTGGTTGTCTATTAACTGAAGAAGAAAATACCGAAAGGTTATGTGATTGTCCCAGACCAAATAATTATCGAAACAATCCTAAAAAAGTTATTGCAACCGATTGTGATACTAATGAAGAAAAAACATATAAAAGCACTTACAAAGCATCCAAAGAACTTGGTATTAATGCTGGATTAATAAAAATGTGTTGTGAAGGGACAAACCGAGTAAAATGTGGAATATCAAAAGTTAATGGAAAAAGATATAAATTTAAATATTTTATTTCTTCTTAAACTTTATTTATTTTATTATTTTTTTAATCCTTTTTTGCTTGAAGATTTTTATTTTCTAAATATAATATATAGATGGAAACTGAGAGATCTACAAAGCAATATTATAAGAAATTTGAAATTAAGATTGAATATAGACAAGATCCAAAGAATCAATTATATTTAACTATAAACGACTCTTATGAAATACTTAATTTTGAACTGAAAGCTTTAAAAGGTATAAAAATAAACATTGTTTTAAAAATAACTTTTGTAAAAATGAGCGCAACTGATACAATATATAAATCAGCTTATTTTCAATCAAAGGCTTTAGAAATTATTAACACAAACGAAATAAAAAACACCTTACGCCAAGCCTTTGATGAAATAATAAATAGAATTGGTAATTGGATTTCTGAAGGAAGCGGCTGGAGAATAGAGTCAGTTGATGCTCATTATATAAATAGATATAAGTATAGTCCATTGGCTGCTTCAAGTTATTTAGAGTTACCAAAATTATTACAAAATCCGAAGAAAGGATTAATAAATATAAAGAATGATGATAATGAATGTTTTAGATGGTGTCATTTAGCTTACAAATTTCCTGTTGAAAAAAACCCTCAAGAAGTTTCAAAATATAAAAAACATATAAACGATCTGGATTATACTGGAATTAAATTTCCTGTTACATTAAATCAAATACCTAAAATAGAAGTTTTAAATGAAATATCATTTAATATATTTGGTTATGAAGAACCTACGGGAATTTATCCATTGTACATATCAAAATATCAATACGAAGAACACTGACATGTTATTAATCAATAAAGATAAAATAAATTGCGTCTGTAAGTCACCAGGGACCCCGGTCCATCATTATGTTTGGATAAAAGACTTTAATAGATTAATGTTTAACAAAACAAAACATCAACATAAAAAACATTTTTGTAAAACATGTTTACAATGTTTTACACAAGAAAAAATATTAAACGAACACATTCTTAATTGTTTAGTTATTAACGGTGTTCAAGGTGTAAAAATGCCAAAAGAGGGGAGTAAGATTTATTTTAAAAATTATCACAAACAGTTAGAAGTACCTTTTGTAATTTATGCTGATTTTGAATCAGTAACTAAGAAAGTTTCAACAACTCTTCCAAACCCGGAGTTTTCATTTACAGAACCGTACCAAAAACATATAGATTGTCGATACGGTTATAAAGTTATTTGTTGTTATGATAACAGTTATACTAAACCAACTAAGATTTACAGAGGCCCCGGCGCCGTCTACAAATTTATTGAGAAAATGCTTGAGGAAGAAGAATATTGTAAGGAAATATTTAAAGAACATTTTAATAAAATTTTAAGAATGTCTAAAAAAGACTCAGCCGAATTTAAAAAGCAGAAATCTTGTCATATCTGTGGAAAAGAATATATAGAAGACGAAGTGCCAGTAAGAGATCACTGTCATATAACAGGAAAATTCAGAGGAAGTGCTCACTCAGAATGTAATATTAATTTTAGGCTAACACACAAAATTCCTGTTATTTTTCATAACTTAAGAGGTTATGACGGTCATTTTACTATGCAACAAATAGGAAAATTCAAAAAAGAAATTAATGTTATTCCTAACAATATGGAAAGATATATGGCATTTATGATTTCCGACTTGGTCTTTATTGATTCATTCCAATTTATGTCTCAATCATTGGTTAACTTAGTAAAAATTATTCCAGAATTTAAATATTTATCTCAAGAATTTAATTGTGAAAACATTAATTTATTTAAAACAAAAGGTATTTATCCATATGATTACATGGATTCATTTAAAAAATTCAAAGAAACAGAATTACCTCCTAAAAAAGAGTTTTATTCAATTTTAAACGAAACACACATATCTAATGAAGAATATGAACATGCTAAAATTGTTTGGAATAAATTTAAAATTAAAACAATGGGAGAATATCACGATCTATATTTAAAAACTGACGTATTACTTTTAGCTGATGTATTTGAAAATTTTAGAAGGTTGTGTTTAGAGTACTACAAATTAGACCCTTGTCATTATTTTAGTAGTCCTGGTTTAGCTTGGGATGCAATGTTAAAAATGACTGGAATTCAGTTAGATTTAATAACTGATATTGATATGTATCTTTTTATTGAAAAGGGACTGAGAGGAGGAATAAGCTATATTTCATACAGATACAGTAAAGCAAACAATAAATATATGAAAGATTATGATCCTAAATTAGAATCTAAATACATTATTTACCTCGACGCCAACAACCTTTACGGTTGGGCCATGTGTCGACCTTTGCCCTCTGGAAACTTTAAATTCACATCCGCAAAACAACTCAAGGAATTAATTGCAAAAGGTAAAACTAACTTTATAGTTGAATGCGATCTTGAATATCCAAAAGAATTACATACTGTACATAATGATAATCCTTTGGCTCCTGAAAAAATTAAAATACCAGACGAATGGCTTTCAAATTATAGTAAAAATATTAAAACAGAATTTGAAATAGAAAAAAGTAATGTAAAAAAATTAGTTCCAACTTTAATGAAAAAACAAAATTATGTTGTTCATTTTAAAAATCTTGAACTATATACACAATTAGGGTTAAAAGTAACAAAAATACATAGAATATTAACTTTTGACGAAAGTCCTTGGTTAAAAAAATATATTGATTCTAATACTCAAAAAAGATCTGAAGCAAAACATTCATTTGAAAAGGACTTTTTTAAGTTGATGAACAACTCTGTATTCGGTAAGACGATGGAGAATTTACGTAAAAGAATCAATATTAAACTGACACATGATGAACATATTTTATTGAAGTATATAGCAAAACCTTCATTTGTTAGTTCAACGATGTTTAACAAGAATTTATTTGGTATTCATAGAATAAAAGAAAGCTTGTTATTAAACAGACCTTGTTATGTTGGAATGTGTATTCTAGATTTATCAAAATATTTAATGTATGATTTTCATTTTAATTATATTAAGGAAAAGTACGAGGGTAATTGTAAATTACTATTCACTGACACTGATTCATTATGTTATGAAATTAAAACCAAAGATGCATATAAGGATTTTTATAAGGACAAAGATTTATTTGATAATAGTGATTACGATAGTAATTCAAAATTTTATTTCGACAATAATAAAAAAGTAATTGGAAAATTTAAAGATGAAGCTGCTGGTATTCCAATCGTTGAATTTGTTGGATAACGTAGTAAAATGTATTCATATTTATTAGAAAATGAAATTAATGTTAAAAAATGTAAAGGAATTAAAAAACATGTTGTAAAGAAAACAATAGTTCATAAAAATTACAAAGATACTTTGTTTAATTCAACCCGAAGTAATCACACCTTTAAAGTTATTCGTTCTGATAAACACAATCTTTCCAGTTATGTTATAAATAAAACATCTTTATCATGTTATGACGATAAAAGATATATTCTTGATAATGGTATTGATACATTAGCTTATTCTTAAATAATAGAACCATAAATTGTTAATTGAATATTTTTAACGTTTAAAGAATCAATATAAATTACATCATTCATTTTAAATTTATTAGCATAATCAATAGAAATGGATTCGTTTTTTTCTGTTTGTTTGTGCACTGTAACTTTGAAGAATTACATTTTCTTTATTTTTTAGTTGTAATTTAACTTCTCCTTTATCTAATTTAATTGCATCAACAAGAATAATTAAAATACAATTAAAATTAATTGTTACATTATTACCATTTTGAACTAAACCAGGACTAGCATCTACAGTTTTCCATTAAAATAATCCACTATCGGTATCTTCGGTATAACATGTCAAAAACAAAGGAGGTTTTCTTATTATTTGTCTTTCTATTTTACTTACTTTTTCGTTTATATTATTGAATATTCCCATTATATAAAAAACACAATATTTAATTAATTGACTAGATAGAATCTAACATAACTTCCTGGTTCAATAAAATATTGATATCCTATAATCAATCCAAGATGAATTGTAAACGTCATTCCTTTGCTTAAATTAATTTCAATCTTTTTCTTAAAAACCCGTGTTACACCTTCACCCTCAGGTGATATACGCTCATGTCCGTTTGTGTGATCGCCTCTCCAGCTAAAAAGAAATTCAACACCATCACTAATAAATTTACCAATAATATTTACGTCAATTATATAATCCCCATTTTGTTGAATTTCAAATCTACCACCCCTTTCTTTTTTAATAAAACTTTTATAATCTGTAATCTTATTAGCTTGTATTCCAAATAATGCAAACAAATCTTCCGTTATCACTGTTTGTTGTAACAGTTTATCTTCAATTACATATGATAAATTATCAGAAGTCGTTACATATAGTTGTTTGTTATTATAATGTTCAAAAAGAAACACTTCACGTCTTACTGTTTCTAGTTCATCTTCTATTGCTTTATAATTTTTATTAAGTTCAAGAATTACTTCAGCTAAATCATCAAGTCGTTTTGTTGTAGCAACTTCAGAAGCAGACAAACTGTCAACAACACCTTTTGTTCTAGCTAATTGTGTTTCTTGTTTTAGAAAAACATTTTTTCTTTTGTAATTTCTTCTGCATTAGTAGAAATTGCTTGGGTATTAGCAATAATTAACTCTCCTTGTAAGGGCTGATATTTCAACTACAAAGTCCAGATCATTTATTATTGTTTTAATTTTATTATTAAATTCGTTGATATCTTTTTGTAATATTTCTGTAAGATTACTTAAGTCTGCGTACTTTAAATTGTGACGTGTGTCGACATTACTAATCAAAATCCGAAGTTGTTTCTTAAAATTTTCTATTTTAGAATTAAGCTCTTTTTTAAGGTTATTTAATGTAATGTCATGGTCATCACCTCTTTGTGAAGCTGCCTTTTCCAGTTCAGATTTATATTCTGCAAATTTATTTGAAAATGTATCGAGTAAATCTTGGTGTTTTTTTTGTAAAGCCAGTATTTAGTTTATTTATTTCTGTTCTGATTTAACTGATACATATTTTGTAACTTTTTCTCAGCTTCAATAATCTTGTCTTTTAGTTCTTCATGTTTAATCATACTATCTTTTAATTCTTGAATTTGTGTGAATAAAATGTTTAAATTAACCCGAAATACTTCTTTTATGTTTTCATCTGTCAAATCAGATTTCTCTTCAAGTTCTTTAATAGAATCAACCATAGCTTTCATTTCTTTTTCAATTTTATCTTGTAATTGAACTATTAATAATGAATTCTTTTTAAAATCTTTTGTTAATTCTTCAATATTCTTTACTTCTACTTCTAGTGTCTGTTTTATACTTTTAATATCTTCAAGATTATAGTCATCTATTACACCTTGAACTTTTTTAAACATAAATCGTCTTGAAACTGCATCGTTGGGTTTATCTGGATTTCCTAGGTTAATAAGGTTATTACCTCCCATATCTAATGCTCTGTTCATTGTGTTATCAAGTTCCTTATTTCTGTGAAGATATGATTCCGTTTCCTTTTTAAGTTTTTTGAATTGTTTTTTAGTAGCATAATCACTTAAATCAATATCAAATTTAACTTTACTTATACTGTCGGGTTGATTAATTTGTTTTACATCATTAAAAACCCCCATCTATATATTACCAGTAAAGTTTTTTCTTAAAAACTTCCTTGGTTTGTCAATATATAAGAAATCATATTTTTGTTTTGTTGCATTAGCAAAAGAGTTAGGGTTAATATTTTGTTCATTACAAATCATATCATTTTCCCGTTTACTTGGACTTTCAAATAAAATATAATGTGAACAGTTAATCCGAATATCTTTTGGTGTTTTATAGTAACACTGACTTAAATAAATAACACAACAGTTTTTGTGACGTCCTTGAATGAAGTATTTTGTTATTTCATTTTGAACCTTTTTGTCTTCACATACAAAATCATCAAATATTACTACTTTTTGTTTTTCTGATTCAAGATTCTCACAGGGTTCAATTTGGTTGGGATCAGTTGAATATTCAAGTATTTCATTTGGATTTATTTTATTTTTTTCTGCAATTTCATTTAAGAGTTTAATTAAATCCTGATATTTAGATTGTTCTAGGTTTTTAGCATATAAGTATAATTTATCATAATATATAAGAGGTTTACGTACCATATGCATTAGTGTATTTGTTTTTCCAGATCCAGAAGATCCACATATTAACATTCTGAAACATGAATCCGGCATAAAAGGATAATGTTGTTTAAAGTTATTGGATTTATCACTTTTTGTATCATAATTTGGAATTTCCATTATATAATAATATTACATTATCTTACATTATTTTACATTATTTTACATTATCTTACATTATCTTACATTATTATATAAATGCAATCAAAACTTAATGAAATAAGAATAAGAAAAAACTTAATCGGGCAAAAGATGAGAGCTCTTAGGAAAAAAATAATGAGACAAAAAATTAAGAAAGCTACAAATCGGGATATGTACACTGAAATTTATAAGCCAATTACTGAAGGAATAAAAAGTCAAAAAGAATAATTGTCAAGTCAGTTAAAAGCATTACCTGGAATTAAGGAGCAATTAGCGTTACTTCCAAAAAGTATATCAGAAGATCTAACACAAAGTATTACTGAATTAACTAAAGGAATGCAGGATAAATATAAAAGACAACAAGCTTTAAAACCAGCTCCCTATTTCCATTCGGTAGATTCGGTAGATTGGGGAGATGAATATGCCGAACGGGTTCCTCAAGATGAATTTAAAAGATTAGAAGATTATGGAAGAGAAAAGATGGGAATAACTGAAACAACTGATGATACAACTGAAGAATCAGAAGAAGAAGAATTGGGAGCAAGACCAAAAGAATTTGATCCGGAGGTATTAAATAAAGAAATTGATTTAGATCTTTTAGATGAAAAACAATATTGGACGCCGCAAGAAGTGTTTGAATTTTTTCACACCGAATCTGAAAATCCTGATGAAAAAATGACTAGAGAAGAAGTAGAAAATATCATAGAAAAGGTATCAAAGAAAATAAGAAAATTGGGTAGTAAATCTGGTGCAATTACTAGAATGAAAAACCCCACAGATCTTGATCTGAAGCAAAGGGAAACAATTATAACTGAGTCGGATAATTATAAAAAAATATAGAGAAGTAATCAATGATATTCTAAAACAAGGAAAATATATGGGAAAAGGAATAAGATATCATAATCCATATAAAGTTTCACCAAATGGTCAATGTGGAAATTTAATTATTGATCTTAATAAACTTTATGGTCAAAACAAATTAATTGCTAAAGATAGAATAACTGGAAAAGAAGTAATTAACACTAAAGTAGATAATGATTTGATTGATCTAATTAATAAAAGATATAACAATAATAAAAAGCATTCAATTCATTCTAGAAAAATATTTAAAGAATTAACAGAAAAATCAGGATTACCTATCAATAAAAGATCTATGAAATTTAAAAAAGTAATGAGGGGACAGGGTTATGACGTTTGTCCATGTAATCCAGAAGAATTGGTTAATGACTTGGAGTTAATTTGTGGTTCAACTGATGCTGGAAATAATAATGAAGAACTAAAAAATGAAGGTATTAGGGTAGTAGACCAATTATTAAAAATGAATAAATTGTTACCAGAACAACATGAAATGTTATATAAAAAATATTTTTCTTGAATATATAAATGGAACAATTAGTATTAAGTTCTGAAACAGTTAAAGATGATAATAAAAATACTCCGAGTGATTTTACAATCAGATTTAGTCGTTCTTTAATTTTAGATAAAAATAAAACTTATGTTGTCGGTTTGGATAGTATTAACACTATGACTTATTCTTGGCATAATATTAGTGATGAATATGATAATAAAAGAATTCGTTATAATAATGGTAAGGATTGGAAAGATATTATATTTACAAATGGTTCTTACAGTTACACTGATATTAATAATTACATAAGGGAAACATTAATAAGTAATGATGATTATGAATTTGATAAATCAGACATTGCTCCAATAAGTTTGAAATTTGATTTAAGTAGTCTTAAGGTTTTGATTTCAATTAAAGATAATTTTATGTTGGATTTAAGAATGTCAAATTTTCATACATTGCTTGGATTTGAGAAAAAAGCATTGAGAAATACTGAATGGGGAACTACAACACCAAATATAACTAACTCTGTGGATACAATTTACATTCATTGTGATCTTATTGATAATTCACTTGTTGATGGTAATTTTAGTGATATTATCTATGCTTTAAGTACTGCAGATTTAACAAGAGCTTATCCATTTACAAAAGAGCCAAACAGAGTCGGATATTCTGAAATTAATAAATATATTATAAATTCAATAAGAATATATATTACAGATGTGTTTGGTAGAATAATTAATTTTAATGAGGTTGAAACAAGTTTTACATTAATATTAAAAGAAATTAATTAAAATTTAGTTTTATTTAATGTACAAGAAAGTTTATGATAAAAATAAAGGAATATTTATTTATGTTGATGCTCACACAGGAGAAGAAAATATACACGGTAGACTTGGGGTCTCCGAGGACGCAGTCCTTGGCACAGGTATCTTTGACACTTTAACGAAATTGTTTTCAAGTGGGGTTGCATCTTCAATTAGCACAGCTGGAAAAAAAGCTCTGGAAACAGCAGGAAAAGCTGCGTTAGAAATTGGAACAAAAAAGGTTGGAACGGAAGTTGGAAATTTAGCTGCTAATAAAATTGTTGAAAAATTTAAAAAGAAACCTGCTCCGGCAGTTGGTGATTTAATTGTTAAGGAATTACAAGGAAAGAATAACAGTAAAAATAATGAGGAGGAGGATGATATTAATATGAGAATAAATAGAATATTGTCAGGATCGGGGACGCATAAACGTATTAACAGATTAATTTATAAAAAAATAAAATAATATATAATATATACATGTTTAGAACAAAACAATATTGTGAAAGATACGAACTAACTCCTATTCAATTAGATACAGCTTTAATATCTGTCTTGGGAAATAATGTTAAGCAACAAAAAAACGGATATCACTTTACAATTAATGATAGAAGCTCATATTTTGATTGGTTTAATAGTTATTTTGAAGTAAGTTTTAAAGTTAATAAACTTGCTAATGGTAATAATTATGGTGGTGGAGATCTAATTGCTTTAATTAATAATGCAGCTTCATTAATTGATCAGTTAGTGGCTAAACAAAATGGAAAAATTGTATATGATTGTAATAATTTATATAAGGTAGTAAATGTAAAGAGTTTGGTTGAATTGTCTAAAGATTATGCAGAATCAACTGGAACAATTGAATTTATTTATTTAGACGTTAACGCTAGTGCTGAAAGCAGAAAAGACCAAGCTGGATATAATAAAGAGTTTGCTACAAGGAAGTTATTAATCCAAGGTGGTAATGAGGTAAATGCTAAAATTCCATTAAATAATTATTCATTTTTTCAGGGTTTAGAAACTAATATTTTACCTCCAAGTCAAATTCAAATAACACTGCAGCTGACAGATGATGATGAATTAATTTTTAGAGTTAATACTACTGATGCTGGTAGAGTAATTGTAACAAAATTAATTCTATGGGTTCCGCGTTTAATTTTCAATGAATTTGGACTTAATCTAATTTCTGAAAGATTTACAAAAGCAAGATGGTCATACCTTCGGGAAATGGTGACACAATCAACTGATACACAACAAAATAATATAACCTTTAGAATAACAGCTGGTATAACAAAACCACAACATGTATTTGTTTATTTACAATGGCCTGATAAAAGTAATTCACAAGAACATAATCCACATTTATTAGATACATTTAAAATTAATGCAGCAAATGATAATTGCGTTTTGAGCTCTTGTCGTCTTGAAGTTGGTAATGGTGTTTTTTATCCAGAAACAGAATACACAAGTATATCAAGAATATATGACGATGTAATTAATTATTATTATAAACAAAATAATAAGACTACCGGAAGTCTGTTAAACAGATCAAACTTTTATAGTTTATTTGGATTTGTTCATTTTAATTTGGAATATAAAAAGGAAGTAACAACAGAAGATCCTAAGCATATTACATTAACAGTTAAGTTAAATATTCCACCGACAGCTAATATTCGTGTTCACGCAATTGTGTTGTATGAAGAAACAGCTGAAATAAATACTATTGGAAATGAACTTGTTATTGTTTAAATAAAATTAAATTAAAATAAAGTAAAAATTAAATTAAATTTTAAATATATAATGTCATCAAATTATATTGAATATAAGGTTAACCTAACAGATGGGCAAAAGAAACATTTAGCACAGGCTTATAATAATAAAATTCCACATACGTTTAGATTTAAAGATGAACAATTACGTGGAAACTTCCCTTTACCTTTAACAAAAACACAGATTAATCAAATTGAAAAGTCTATTAGAAATAATAAGGGATTAGAAATTACAATTTCAAAAAAACAAATGTCCAGTCAAGGTCAAAATGGTGGATTTTTAGGGGCTTTGGCTGGTTTAATAGGAAAAACAATTCTTCCAATGGCAGCAAAAATAGCTCCAAAAATATTAGCTACTCTAGGCATCGGTGCTTTATCAGGACTTGCCAGTACTGGTGTCAGTAAGTTACTTGGAAATGGTATGATTTCGGTAGCTAATAATAAGAGAAACATGATATCACCATATCTTACAACTAATCAAAGAAAGCAACTAGTAGGATCTGGAGTGATTAAATTAACACAAAAACAGAGACAAAATGGTGGCTTTCTGGGTATGCTGGCCGCTAGTCTAGGGATACCTTTGACTACATCTTTGTTAAGCGGTAAAGGTATACAGATTGATTCTCAACGGAGACCTTACAGACGAATTCCTATAGTAAAAAAAAAATAAAATTTATAAACAAACATATTTCTAACTTTGAAATTGAACAATGGGTTAAACAATTAAAAATTAAAAACTTTAGGGGTGTATTTAGTAGAAATAATTTACCAAGAGTGAAACTCTCGGAGACCACAGGTTTATCAAAAACAAAATTAAATAAAGAATGTGGAATTATAAATTTGGACGACTCTGTTGGGTCTGGAACACATTGGGTATGTTATGTAAATAAAATATATTTTGATAAAACTGGAGGTTTTCGGAAAAGTACTTTGTACTTTGACCCGTTCGGACTTCCTCCACCAAAAGAAGTAATCAAATATATACCCGGAGTCAAGTATAACAACATACAATATCAAGACAAAACAAGTACACTTTGTGGATATTATTGTTTATTTTTCATAAAAATGTTACAAAACAAAGTACCGTTGTATGATTTATTGTATAAAATACTAAACATTAATAATGTAAAACAAAATGAACAAACAATTATAAATTATTTTAATTAATAAGGACATTTTCTTCCGTTTTTTTCTGTTTAATTGTTGTTTTTGATTTGAGTGGACCTTGGTTTTCATTTTATCCCTTCAACCTTACGTCCATCAAAGATTTTCAGGGTACCAAGTTAGTATTTTAAGACAGAAACTTAGTTTCTACTAAAGTTTAAGGTAAGATCAAAGTGTGCTTAGTGAATCGAGCAAGCTAATTAAAATTGAACAGGTCAACACTAGGGAACATCTTCCAAACTGACAGCTAAAATGTGGGTATGAACATATGTGTAACTAGAAGATCGAGGGCTTGGCGCAAAACTATTGTATCTTGTTCTTTATTTATATACACTTACAATAGTTTTGCACCAAGCCCTCGAGATGGTTTTATAGAAAACCACGTGACTCCCCCAAATCATAGAAGCATTAGGCAAGAAGTCAATAGGGGCAGGAGCGAAAGTCAAAGAGACACTGATGGTTAGCTTACTCCGTAAGCCCTATCACCATATGAAGCTTTAAGGATATAGGTCAAATGGTTCTCAAGTTATTTATTGATCGGAAGCAGCTTTCCATGTTCTAGTCCCTGTGACCTTGACCTTTGCTTTAGTGACCCCAAAATCAATAGTGGTCATCTATTCTGCATTACCAATGATCTTATGATGTTTCAATATTCTGGTTCAAGTGGTTCTCGCGTTATTGTTTGGAAACGCTTTTCCACGGTCCCTGTGACCTCGATCTTTAATAGGAATCACCTACTCTGTAAACCCTATCATCCTATGAAGTTTGAAGGTTCTTTGTGAAATGTTTCTTCAGTTATTGATCGGAAATGAAGTGTAACGGACGGACGGTCATACAGTGCAAAAACAATCTGTCTTCCCCATTGGAGAGATAAACAAAAAAGGTTTGTTTACATTTCTATAGCTGCAAAAATTCTCCTTGAAAATGCTTCAAAAATATCAAGTATAGATTCACAATGAAAAGAAATTAGGAACTGGCTTACATAAAAAATGAAAATGCCACTTTAACCAGATTTTTTCTAACCGCCATCATCTGATAGCCCGGAAGTGCTGATTGATTACCTATTTTGTACTTTTATACATATAAGAAAAGTAATGGTGCTTTTCTGTAATGGTGTCAATTTCATTTATATAGTATCAGTAACTAAACTGCATGAAAAAAGATAAAGTTTCAGCTTGATAAATCAGTTTTCAAGGTTCCATGGCATTTTCAATAACACATGTCACTGCAATTTTCACCTATAATACTTGCAATCTGATTAAAGTACTTGATCTTCTAAACGAATATCTGAGGATGACCTATTCACACCCATCTTTCTGTATATTTGGATTCCGATATTGCTATTTTTATTTTCGCAAATCTGTTTTTATTTGAACCAGTCAGACGACTCATTTCAACAAGCATTTGGCTGAACCATCAAAAAAGCGTCGAATGTCACAGGGTGAAAAAAATGTGCAGACAGTCCGGGGCTCTAACCCGGGACCCCTCGCTTATAGGGCGAGTACTCTACCGACTGAGCTAACCGACTGCCTGACACATATTCTCCCCTTACGTGACGAAGTCCGTACCGTCACATATAATACCTCTCAAATCACGAGGGCGCAGTCATGATGTGGTCGTCATAATAAACATGAAAACTCAGGCTAAATATAGATTTTTAAACCTCTTTTTTCACTTTCAAAATATTGAAAGCAAGGCTCTGACTAGCGGAAGGGTCGTCAGAACGAGTCTATTAATAGCATGTCTTCAGATTTAAAGGGAAGCGTTAATTGGAGATGTACTTTAGTCAGATTGTAATACTTGTTTCAATTTAACATTTAACCAGTTCTTATTTTTCCCTATTCTATCATTTTCTACCCAAATATGTAAACATTTATACACATAAACACTGTTAAATTTACAAAATCACAACTCTGACAGGTATAAATGGTTGCATTTAGTTTCAAGATTCTTTGGCATTTTCAGTAACACATGTTACTGTGGCAATTTCCATCGAAAATACTTGTTGCAATTTATCAAGTTCTTCTGGTTTGAGCTAATTTTTCCCTACTATCATTTTCTATTCAAATATGCAAGCAAATAATTGTTAAACTTACATAATCTCAACTCTGACAGCTATAAATGGGCAACACTTACGCTCTGAATACGCATTTTTTCGGCGTCAGCTGAATAACATGGATTTTGACCTAGATTCTGTAGTAATCAGGACACGGAACAGGTGCGCGCTGAGAAGATAAACCATTTATTAAGTCTTAAATGACATTGATTATCAGAAGGCACATATTAAATGGAACATATTTAGTAGTTTTGTTACACTAAACTAAAATGATATATTCTAATTTAAAGGTTTTAGTAATTCATCATCGCTAGAGTAATCGAAAGTAAACTTCTTCCCCCGTTGCGTACCTCGCTTATGGATGAATAAGTTGTGGCTGGTTGTTACTGTAGAGTCAGTGTACCCGGTGTCGGACTGTACGCGGTTTCACACACACGGCAAATTCATGTTCTTCGTGAAAACAAAGCAGAAAATTTAACAATTCTTTGTTATTATTTCACGAAACTAAGTTATTCCCTACATAATTTGACATCAGGGGTTTTACCCCACTAGAGCCTCGCTCTGGCAAGTGCGACAAAAACAATAACAACACCAATGGAAGCCAGTAGGTCAGCTGAAATTTTTTAATTTCATGAAAATAATGACTATACAAACAACAACAATGTGCAAATTTAATTTAAAAATCACTATTCCATCATATATTATGTATTTACCTATTACTTTACCCAACTAAAAAGGATTTCAACATTTATTGAAGGTTTCCCGATCTGCAAATGTTTGATTTTTTTTTTTGCTTTAAGTTTTTTTTTTAAATTGAGAACTTAATCAAGTAATTAGAGTTATGGGGGTCACTACTAGTGATTTAAAAGCTATGGTTTTATTTTCATGTTAACTGCTTAAGCCTTTCCCAGTCCAACTAATTGTACGCTGGTCGACATATTGTGCTAGTTGATTACTAATGGGCGATTCTGATCCAACACGAAATTATTTCAGAATCAGCCCAGGACGTCAAATCATTTTGACCTTCTATCACTGAAAGGGTACATCTTGATCATTTAAATTTGCTGCTTAGTTGAAATATTTGCAAATGAGTCATGTGTTTATATATGCATATCCAAATATTTTCTGTCTGTACATTCTGTTTAATTCTGATTTTTTCATGCGCCAAACATTATTACCTCTAGATCTACGCCGTTTGTCTTTTTAAAGACATTTTTTGTTTCTGGATTAAAACACCCTGAACATTGAAATTGTGATTTTCTGGGTATTAACAGTTTATTGCAGCAAATATGCCATGAAATGTTCACTTTTTATCAAATTTGACCAAAAAAACAAAGCAAAGAAAAAAACAACAACATTTGTACTGATATCTGGACACATTTCAATTCCTGCCAATGGTGTTGTTATAGGTAGCACAGTACTAAATAAATTTACTACATGTTCTATATAAAATTGACAATCTTCGGAGAGCTGTAACACATAGCCAAGCCCATATTAAGAAAAAGGAATTACTGGCCTTATCTTCATAAATGACCTAAATCCACAAAAAAGCTTGAAATGTAGGCAGGCATCCTATGCATATGCCTCTCTGACCACCCTGTTGACCTTTTATATGTTTTCATATTTGTCGGACAGAAAGCAGCAGGTCAAGGTTGGGGGCGTTGTCAGTATCTAGCCTCAGACAAACACATCTATATATTCCCGGCCCCTCCCTTTATTCAATGTATTCATCAATTATATTTTATTTCATTGATAAATGTACACTTTATAATTACGCTGACAAAAACACACTATCTTTTAGTACCCCGAGCTTTGACCATCTGACTCAAGCCCTGAAAGTTAAATCCTCATTGCTGGTATTCTTTTAAATTGTATACGGCTAACCCTGAACAAAAAATCTGTCTCTGGCTGTAGGTAAAAAGAGTAAACACACGGAGCTTTTTATAATAATAATGATCAGGTTCCATGCGATGATGCTGGGTGTAAACACTGATTTTAAATTAACTTCTAACTCTTATACAAAACATATAAAAAGGCAAAAAAAAAAAAAAAATAAATAAAAAATAAAAAAAATAAATAAAAGCAGCTAAATATAGGAAAGAACTTATGTAAATTAAATAGATAGACCATTTTTCATTCATTTTGTCAAATTTTAAAAACTTTTGTCCATTAGCTTGGCATTTTTGTACAAAGAGTAACACTATGAAAACAGACAAAAAATCAAAAAGGGCGTTGCGTGTCGTATAGGAAGGTTATACACGCACATATCAAGATCTGTTGGGCAAAGCTAAGTCACCATCATAACATATAGAAATTTTTAGAATCTTAAATAGTTTATCCCCGCCAGTCGGAAATGATCAGACATTATTCTAGGCTTTCGACAAAGTAAGTCACACTAAACTATTTTACAAACTTCATGAGTAAGGTCTCTGAGATTGCACTTTTGATTGGATCCGCTCTTTCTTATCAGGCAATACACGGGCGGTTATTCTAGAAAGTGAGAAATCTGCTGTTCAAAGTTCCTGTGACATCTGACCTCTCCTCTGTATTCTATATATAAATGACTTACCTGATCATGTAAAATCCCAGGCCGGACGTTTTGCTGCTGACAGAGCTGTCTGTCTTACTATCAATAAAATAACTGATTGCAAGTTACAACATAATCTTGACACCTTATATAAATGGGAAAGTGAAAGTGAAATGCACTTCAACCCAAGAAAATGCCAGGTTCTTACATCCCAAAAAAACAAAAATACAATAAACATGATTATATATTCCATGGTCAGATTCTTGAAACCGTAACAAATGCAAAATACTTGTTGTAGACCTAACAAAGGACCTCAACTTTAACACTCGTAAATAACAAAATCTGCACAACAGCAAACAGCACACTTGGTTTAATAAAACGTAACATGCAACATCCAAAGTTAAAGAAACAGCATATAAAACTCTATAAAACGTCATGCAGGCAGTATGCCAACATACATGCAAGTAGTTGCAGCCAAGTGTCTTTTAACCTGATTTTACTACTCTTGTCTGTATATCTAACTCTTTGAAATGTTTTCAGTCTCACTTTCTCTCTTTACATCTTACTGCCAGTAGGGGAGACCGGGGCTGGTTGATACACGGGGCAAGTTGTTACAGAGCTTGTTTTGAAAAGATGACGTGGTTTATGACGTCATCGACATCGATTCCAAGAATGTATTGGATTTCAATACCGCCATTTTTTCCGGAAGCCTGAAGACCAAGAGAAAGGTATTTTTGAAAATTTTACATAATAATCAAACTTTAGCCTCAAAAGTAAATTTACTAATTTTTCCGAAAAGAAATTCTCATTTAATTCAATAATTGAGAATTGAGATATATTGCTCCGATTCAGAATGAAACCATTACATCATAATGCGTACAGTTCCTTGAGTTCAAAACAGTAAAATATTAACATCTGAATTGTCTACCTTGGATTATGTCACGCGATGTAGGGTCGGAGCAAGTTGTTACACACACCATTGGGCCCCGCTGTATATTTTGTTTCAATTTATGAGTTACTTTTGTGTAAAACTGGTTATAATTGTGCGTGTAGACAACCATAATTTGGTTTAATCGTCATTTTACATCTAGTGAATTTCAGAATAGGCTAGATCTCGTAGGTTTAATGGGTAGGAAAGCTTAAATACTCTATACTAGAATCAAATATGACAAAATGACCTAAACATAATTATAGATCTACACTGTATATCCATGGTTATAGAATACATATTTATAAATCTAGATATATCATGACATCATCTTATATAGCTATCTATCTTGTTTTTTAGATGGTGAGAAATTATATACGAAAAACAAACAGGTCCCCAATACCACACGATCTCATTCGGCACAGGGTCAGTGAGATTTTGTTTGCCGGACGAACTATAAGGTCCGTTGCTTCAGAGCTTGGTATGAACGTTATGACTCTTTATAGATACGTTAAAGAACCACAAGACATATAGAATGTCGACGAGACGGGGATAACCACTGTTCAAAAACCAGTGAGTGTTGTAGGTCCTAAAGGGGCAAAACAAATCGGAGCTCTCACGTCTGGCGAGAGGGGAACTCTTGTTACAATGTGCGGTGCAGTGAGCGCTACAAGAAATTGCGTTCAACCTATATTTATTTTCCCCAGGGTTAAGTACTTTGACCACTTTGTGATTGGTGGACCTGTCGGCTGTTTTGGAGCTTCCCATCCCTCGGGGTGGATGACCCCTGAAAATTTCTTGAAATTTATGCAACACTTTGCTAAGCATGTGAGGCCAAGTCCAGAGAAGAAAGTGCTCTTATTATTGGACAACCACTCCCACATTAGCCTGGACATAATAAACTTCGCTCTTGACAATGGCATTGTTATGCTTTCCTTCCCGACTCACACCAGTCACAAGTCGCAACCGCTTGATCGAGCAGTGTACGGACCCTTCAAGAAGTATGTACCTTCTCTCCAGGACACGTGGATGCGTGCGAATCCGGCGCGGACTATGAGTATCTATCACCTGCCAGGCATTGCAGGAGAAGCCTGGAAGAGAGCAGCAAACCAGACTAATGCTTCAAGTGACTTTAACGTATATTTGTCTGTAACTTGATACAACATTCACGTATTATAGACCAGACAGACCTAGAAATCTTTACAATTATTAATCAAAATTTTAGTTTTTTTTATAAACAATCGAATGTATGTGAATTTGCAAGATCAGAAATGTTCAGTTTCTAAATAAAATTATTTAGATAATTTTTGAACAAAAATAATGTTTCATCATTAGCTTCATTAGCTATTTGTTTCAAATGACTCTTTCAGCGATATTATAACAATGCAGATAATGAGTCTATGAAAAACTGAGAATGATTTTATAAATATTCAACGGATTTTTTTTCAGGTAACAGGAATTCACCCACTCAATGAAGTTATTTTTGAGGAGACAGAGTTTGGCCCTTCCTATGTAACAGATCGCCCTCAGCCTTGTCCAGATGCGACCGTCAACGGCATCGACTCACAGCCAACTGATGGGCGCACAGAAGCAGTTGAAAGCCATGTCAGCAGTGAAATTTCTACACAGCAAGTCGAGTCGGACTTACAAACCGCAACAGTCGATACATCTGAAACAGATGCCCAAGCCTTTTCCATTGTAAGTGCAAAGCTTCGACCTATGAACCGGGAGGTAGTAACTGTACCCGGGAATGGGCAATGTCTTTTATATGCAGCTGCAAGAAGTCTTCAGGAAGAGGGTATAGTAGAAGTGACAAGTGATATACTAGATGCTTTGTTGCTGGAAGAAGTCAATGAACATCCAGACTTCTATAAAGACTTTTCGAATGGCCGTGATGTGCAAAATGATATTGAGAGGTATGTAAGGTTCAAAGAATATAACAATGATACTTCTGATCTCATTATGTCAGCTTTGTGTAACAGTCTTGGCATCCATGCAATCATTTACCAGCAAACCTCATCCGCAGAAGTCAATGTTATTGCAATTGGTCCGAGAAGGCCAGATGTCGTGTTTAAAGGTGACATTTATCTTGTTTTAACTGGGGTAAATGGTAGTGCACATTATAGTGCGGTGAAAAGGATGAATTCAATTCAACCAAGCAGCCCTCCTCGCAATAATAAAGACAGACATTTGTTCTCACCAGAAATGGTGCGTTACTTTCCTAAAGCTGCACCAAGAAATACCGTCACAAAAAGAAAGAAATCTAAAAGTGCAGTTCTTACTGATACTCCTGAAAAGAACGCTATGGAAAATGAACTCGGCCTGAAAAAGTCGAAACAAAACAAAACAAACAAAAAAGTGAAAAAAAAACAGGCCGAAAGCTCTAAAAGACAAAAAATGCCTAAACAAAAAGCAAAACGCAAACAAGTTGAATCATCTTCAGATGAAGAAGAGTGGTATTGTTTGGTATGCATTGAGCAGTACTCCAACAGTAGACCCCGCGAACCACGGGTAAAGTGTCAATCCTGCAGTGGATGGTCCCATGAGGAATGCACAGATGTTATGAAAAACCATGTTTATATGCCATAATTGCGAACGGACGGAGAGCAAGATGATATGTACTCAATTGATTTATCATAAATTGAAGTCCATTCATGCTACTGTACGTTGTAATACATGTATATGTTATGTGTTCTTATTTGAAGCTACTTTGTTATGATTTTACAGTTAGAAAATTTCAAGGATGCTATAGACTTTTGAAGAAGTGACTATCTTTGAAACTTGAACGTACTGAAATAGACAGAACATTTTAAGGATACTATTAACTTTTGAAAAAATTACTGTGTTTGAAACCTGTATTTAGGCCTACTGAAGTTGGCAGAATGATGTTCTTTGTTAACTGCGTTGAAAGTTTTTGAAGTTTATAAAGTTAAAAGCAAAATAAATTAGCAATTTTCTTATTTTTATGATGAAGTATAGTTTGTAACAACTTGCCCCAATCTATGTAACAACCTGCCCCGGTGGCGGGGTAAGTTGTTACATTCGACCTTGGTGATTCAACCGAACCTTTCAAACTGTTGAATACTTCCCTTTGGGGAACCACAACATTTATTTGATTATCGACAGGATGAGCTTTCTAAAAATAGTATCGAATCCGAATTCGGTGTATTGGTTCAGATCGTACACCAAAAAATCTAAAAAGTGTACCAACTATCCCCGGTCTCGCCTATTTTTGTAAAAATCTTTCTCTTGCACTGACTGCACATCTGTTAATAATATCCAAAAAGGGAGTTAAACAGTATCTGTATCTGTAAATATTTACATTCGCCCTATTCTTTTCCATTGAAAATTATGACGTTCATTTCGTATCAATAGCAAAAGGAAAGGCGCGAAAGTTATGTCATCGCTGCTTAGTGATAACCGATTTTGACGACGTCCGCGTATAGTTAGGGAGAACGTTCCTTAGATGACATCGCAGTTGTTCCGTCAGGTCAACAGAATGGCCGGGAAGCTGATTTTAATATTAAATGCCACAAAATATGTGCAACTTATAATATTATCTTGTTTACAAATGGAAAGGAAATATAATGTTAATATAAGAAATGAAACTATTTTTTCGGTGTTCATGCAAAATGAACGACAGAATAGGATCGGTAAATTAAATATGAATCGCTAGCGCGATTCAGGGACATGCCGATCCTATTCTGTCGTTGATTTCGCATGAACGACGAAAAAAAATCATTTCATTTCTTAAATATACGACCTGGGGCCACTTCCGGTATAAGGCGTCGGGGTGAGTACTTGTCGCTTAGTCACAATGCACGAGAGCTGACTTAAAGCTCTCCACCAACTCTAAAGTAAAGTAAGTAATCGAACCAAAGAGCTATAAAAATAAATAAGTATATTATAGTTCTTTGATCATTACGAACTTTTAGTAACATCGATCTATTGGAAAATCGATAAATTTGCTTATATAAACAAAGAAGGATAAAATAACTTAAACTTAAATAAAAAGGGCCTATTTGGAAATCAAAAATTCGGTACCCCACGAATTAAAGTTTAATTCTTTTCGGATATTATGAATATTTTTTAAAAATATATTTTGATAAAGGTTGGTCCTTTGTGACTTTAGACAGACCCACCTCAGTTCATACAGACTCTGTAGAAAGAGGGACAAAAAAATGACCTTTTGAAATATAACAGATAAAATGAGATATTTTCCGCAGATAATAAAAAATTCGGTACCCCTAAGTATATATTTAAATATTTTAATTTTTGTTATGTGTTATTTGTTTTAAAGTTGATAATGGTTTGCTTGGTCCTTATTGCATTTTAATGAGTACAGTGAACATTTCTTCAAATATTTCGGCTTTTTCCGCCGTTTTCTGTAAGTACTCGTAAGCTGTTACGGAAAATGTTGTAGTGTGCCTGCAAGCCGATATAGACATGCTTGCAGAATGTGTAAAATTTTTAAGAACGGTTTTCACCGACCAGTTTTAATATTTTTATATTACACAGGATATAGTTTTAACTCGACGATGAAAAACGAAAAACGAAAATGACTGCTTTTATTTGTGAATATAGAATAAAATATTGAAAGCAGGTTCGATAAAAGCAGAATTATCACTTCATCAAGGCTGTCTTTCAGACTGAAGTTTGGTCACATTACATCAGAATAGGAAATCTTGTTTCTAAACTATTTAAAAATACCATATCAAGAAAAAAGATGACCGCGTCGGGAATCAAACCCGGAACGCCGCGGCAATAAAGAAGTTTTCGCTGTCGTTACCAGTAACGCTGAGGAGAGTTTGGTGTTCAATGCGCTTTTAATATTCAAACACTTTTCAATTTTCATTATAAAAAGTAGTTAAAACAACTAATTCTCATGTGTTTCTGTAACATATAGTCTGTCAGTAATTAAGTTTCAAAGCAAACTGAAGAAATACTAGATAGCATTAATTTTCAGATATCTAAAATATTTTTTATTTGTCAAACGATCTGGAGGCCAGTGCCTTTAATGCCTGTGTAGGTATACTTTTAATTACTCGTTTGAAAATTGCGTTATCTTTTATTCATTTCAGTCCCAAGATTGCGCACAGTTACGTTAAACATAAAATAGTTTAATTGTGTCAAATGTATAACCCTTTAAATTTCATTGTGTATTACAATATTGCCTAGGGATAAGCAATATCCGGTCAGTGTTGTTTCAAGCTCGGTCATAAAAATATATGTTACCCCACTTACTGTAAGTTATAGGTATTTTTATGGTTTTCTGGATTTTACTTTGTAATAATTATATATATCACTTTCTTCTGTCTTTGTATCGTCTGTTTTGCTTTCTCTCAGGGATTCAGTTTTTATGATATTTACACTTATTTCATTAATCTTATGACAGTAGGAAGAATCAGTACAAACTATTATCCAATTTTAGAACAATAGTAATAAATTACTATACTGGACTTGTTCATCTGTGAATTTAGATTATACCATTAAATGTTAATAGAGTGGCTCCGTAAATATTCAGTAAAGATCGTGTCCAAAATTTCACGTAAAACATAAGGTATCATTATCTTTACTGGCTGTAGGGGAAGCACAATGGTAAATAGAGCGAAATCTAAAAGGGTGACCCCAATTTTTCTTTTTCGGAATCGGAAGCAATTGAAATAATGTAAGCTTGTTAAAAATTATTCAAAAAAACTATTGGACATTTTCTTAAATATAGGCGTCTTTATTCAAAATTGTGGTTGAAACTCGGCGTCAGTTTTACGTGTTTTGCGTTAATAAATTGTTTGCCTCCGATGTGACGTCAGGATAAACTTGACAAATTATATATCATTGGAGAGATAATTTTAAGCACAAACTTGAAAATAAAGATTTGTTTGCCGTATTTTTGTTGTACATGTATATAAAAACGCTTCTTAGAAAACCTGTAAAGTCATTTTGTGCTATGCTGAAAAAAAAACGTTTGTGGTCATGGCTGCAAAATGGATAATAACAGAGAAATGAAAAACATACCTGTCTATCGGAAATATCGTCAACTTTAATTTGTGAAAATTTCGTAATAGTCCGTTGAAAATCGGTAGGTGGCGTATATTTGAAATAACAGACTTAGCTCAATTACTGATTTTTTTCTACATAGATATAATATGTTTAATAATGTGTTGACAGTTTCATATATTAACAAGAATGTTAGATGTATAATATCTAACGCTTTCTAAGTATTTCAGATAGCATATTCATATTCTAAAATATTACTTTTATTTACAGATTGTTTCTTGTGCGCAAATATTTCTTTTGTATACATAGATATGTGTTTAGCATTATGTTTCATGTATTACAAGTGTGACAAAATTCCTCTGATACTCTAATTAGATCGTTCCTTAAAATTGCTGCTTTCTTAAAAGAAAACTGCTTTCAATAGGAGCTACGTAGTGCTTTCCTCAATCACTAACCGTACGTATTTGGAGTAAATTATAGCATTGATTGCATTCCTATTTCGTTAAATCATTTATAATTCTTTTGTTCATGATGCACTTTCGTTGTTGAAAGTTTTATTTTAAAAGGTATCAATAAATGCTTATTGTTTGCGTATATTATACATACACGTATAATCAGTCATTGTCAGGACGGCGTTCATTAGAAATGAAAGTAAGTATTTTTATCCAATCAGTGGACGTTTTACATAGTTATGTTCAGTAGCACTACGCATTTCCTAGAAGAACTTCCATTGGATAAGTATGTTAGCGTATGCGCAGACCAAGAAGCAAGTCAAAGGACTTGGCTTCACTTTAGATGACTGGCAGTTCTCTGTTGGTATTCGGAGACACATCGAAAATAATTAATTATTTAATTAATTATTTGTTGCACTAGTCAAGCTTGGACTTTGGGACGACAGTGCCAAGTAGACAGTTTCAAAGCAAAAGAAAGGCATTCTTTAGCTAGATATATTGAAAATCATTGAAGGCCCGGGTCGTAGTAGTACTCTAGTGGCATTTTAAAAGTCTTTTCTGGCTTATAATACTAGTTGCACGGGACTTTAGGCTGATATTCCAACAAAGAACACAAGGTGAGCTATTGTGACCGGTCATTGTCCGGCGTCCGTCGGCGTCCGTCGTCCGTCCGTCAACATTTGCCTTGTGAACACTCTAGAGGCCACATTTGTGGCCCAATCTTTATGAAACTTGGTCAGAATGTTAGTCTTGATAATCTCTAGGTCAAGTTTGAAACTGGGTAATGTTGGGTCAAAAAGTAGGTCATAGGCCAGATCAAAGGAAAAGCTTTTGAACACTCTAGAGGCCACATTTGTAACCCAATCTTAATGAAAACTAGTCAAAATGTTTGTCTTGATGATCTCTAAGTCAAGTTCGAAACTAGGTCATGTCGGATCAGAAACTAGGTCAGTAGACCAGAACAAAGGAAAAGCTTGTGAAACTTGGTCAGAATGTTTGTCTTGATGATCTCTAGGTCTAGTTCAAAAACTAGGTCAGTAGGCCAGATGATAAGAAAATCTTGTAAACACTCTAGAGAGTACAATTTAAGTTTGAATCTCATTAGAATTAATCAGAATGTTTGTCTTGATTATAGATCAAGTTTGAATCTGGGTTATGTTGGGTCAAAAACTAGGTCAAATAAAAGAAAAAGCTTATGAACACTCTAGAGGCCACAGTTGTGACCCAATCTTAATGAAATTTGGTCAGAATGTTTGTTATGATGATTTCTAGGTAAAGGTCGAATCTGGATTATGTTAGGTCAAAAACTAGGTCAATAGGCCAGATCAAAGGAAAAGCTTGTGAACATTCTAGAGGCCAGCGTTTTGACTCAATCTTTATGAAATTCGGTCAGAATGTTTGTCTTGATGACCTTTAGGTCAAGTTTGAATTTGGGTCATGTTGGGTTAAAAACTAGGTCAGTAGGCCAGATCAAAGGAAAAGGTTATGAACACTCTAGACGCCATATTTGTGACCCAAATTTTTATGAAACTTTGGTCCTAAAAAGGCCAATAATTCGCATTTTTCCATAAATTAGACAAAGTTGTGCCTGATGGCCCAATACATAGTACCAAAGACGAAACAAGACACGACATACATGACTGGATTATGTATCCAGAAAAGACATTGCCAAAAGATGATATGCCTAAACCAAATATGGGACTGAAACTATGAGATCCAGACTGCCAGTTGACGAAATCCCGAAACCTGATCAACTTGATAGCAGAGATTTACCGACCCCAGACCGCATACGGACGAGCATTCTATGATACATAACAAAAAGCAGACATCACTTCCTTCCGCAGAAAGCCTTTCCGTCAGTAATGCGGGAAAACAGCATAAAAACCAAGGAACAAAAGTTAAACCAGCAACATACGACGGTACAAGTAGTTGCTTGGATTACAAAGCACATTTTGAGGTATGTGCGAAAAAAAAAAGATTGGTCCTACACAGAAAAAAGGATTGTATCTTGCAGTATCTTTAAGGGGCCAAGCACAGGGTGTGTTTGGTAATTTAGAGAAATCTAATGGCAATGACCAGTTGATAAAGGCATTGCAAGAGCGTTTTGCTCCTCCAAACCAGACTGAACTTTATAGACTGCAATTAAGAGAACGTCGACAAAGGGCTTCCGAAACATCAGCAGCTTTAGGACAAGACATTCGAAGGCTAACGAATTTAGCCTATCAAACAGCACCCGCCGACGTAAGAGAGACTCTTTCTAAAGAACAGTTTATAGATGCATTGATTTCTTCAAATATGAGACTACTTGTCAAGCAAGCACGACCTATTAATTTGAATGACGCTGTGCGCCATGCTGTTGAACTTGATGCCTTTGATAGCGCCGAAAGAAAGCATATGGAAAGTCAAGGCTTTATGAGGAACATTTCTGAGAACATAGATTCACAATATTCCAGTCAAAAAGCACCTACAATACAAAACACTGAAAATAACCTTGATTTTGAAAAACTTCAAAAGACTGTAAATGACTTAAGTAAGGCATTCTATGAATGGAAAGATAGGTCATCTAAACCGCCTTCAACTCGTTCAAACACCGGACCAATAAAATAAAAGGAAATGCTATACATACGGGTCTGAACAACACCTAGCTAATACGTGTCCACAAAAGGCGAACTCTAGAACATTTAGCTCATCAAAACAAAAAGGCCCTCTTCGAAATATCGCATCATTCGGAGCAGGGCTCTTTCTTAAGTGCAGCATTAATAATATTACACTCGAATGCCTGGTCGATACCGGTGCTACACTAACTTTACTTTCTCAAAACATGGGATCTGATAAAGGACAGAAAAACAGCTTCTTTGGAAAATTCCAATACACAAATCTCTGCAGTTTCTGGCGATCATTTGAACGTTCTAGGCAAAACATCAGTTATTTTTTACATCAATGGAATGTAATTACAGAGGTACTCATTGTTGAGATAGATATTGATGGCATTATAGGTTTAGACTTTGTGAAAGCCAATAACTGCCAATTAGACATTCACACAAACACTATTACTGTAAAAGGTACGCCTTGTCAAATAGTACAGACTGGTCAGCTAGGCTGCTACAGGGTACTATTGCAGAATTGTGTTACATTTCCCCCCAGTTCAGAATTGATAGTTACTGGAGAGCTTTCTATACCACCTTCAAGGAAAAATGAACTTAGTATTATAGAACCATTACATGACTTCAATAAATGGAATACGGGCCTAGTATCTAAAGCACTTGTGCATGCCGAAAATACCGTTCCTGTAAGGTTACTGAATACAAGTCAGGAAACTGACAAATACTATCCAGGTACACACATTGCCAATTTAAGCCTCGTGTCTCAAATATCCCCGGTTACTGCAAAGACACAAAGTCATATACGTCCAAATCAAGTCCCAGAACAGTTGTCAGATGTTTATCAAATAGCTACTATAGGGCTTACAATGGCACAATCTCGTCAAGTAGCTGATCTTCTAAAAAAGCACTCTAATACATTTTCCAAGACTGATACTGACATTGGTAGGACGGGCATTATTAGACATAATATCAATATAGGAAATTCCCATGCCATCGAACAACTTTTAAGAACAATGCCAGTTCACATGCAGGAGGAAGCAGCAAAGAAACAAATTCAAAACATGCTAGAACAAGTTGTCATTCAACTGTCTTCGAGTCTTGGGCAAGCGGAATTGTTATGATAGAAAAGAAAGATGGTACCAAAAGGTTTTGCATAGACTATGGAAAATACAATGACGTCACAGTAAAAGACGCGTATCCGATACCTCTCATAGACGATTCATTGGATCAATTGTCCGGTGCTATCTGGTTTTCATGTTTAGACTTGAACAGCAGATACTGGCAGGTAGAGGTAGATCCAAAAGACAGAGAGAAAACGGCCTTTATGTCCGGGCAAGAGTTTTTCGAATTTAAAGTCCTCCCATTTGGACTCTGTAATGCTCCTGCCTCATTTGAGCGTTTAATGGAAAAAGTATTGGCGGGTCTAAATTGGGAAATCTATATTATTTATTTAGACGATATAATAGTGACAGGAAAAACATTTTCAGAGATGGTCCAGAATTTGGATAAAGTCTTCACACGACTAGAAGAAACTGGTTTAAATTTAAAACCAAGAAAATGCCAACTGTTTTCTTGTGAAGTTAAGAATTTAGGTTATATCAAAAGAAGGAATCAAAACGGACCCCAAAAATATTGAAGCCGTGAAAAATTGGCTTCAACCCACTACTCTTAAATTGGTGCGGTCATTTCTAGGTTTTTGTTCCTATTATCGTCGGTTCATTGAGAAATTTTCTTAACTTGCAAAACCTCTTCGCAACCTTACAGAAAAAGGTCAAAAGGTTTATGGTCAAAGCAGTGTGAACAATCTTTCCTATCTTTAAAACAAAAGTTGATTTATGCTCCAGTGCTCAATCATCCAGACTTCACTAAGTCGTTCATTTTAGACAGTGATGCTAGTGATCAAACTATAGCTGGTGTCCTTTCTCAAAACATTGATTGAATTGAAAGTGTTGTAGCATATGCAAGCAGAACTCTCACCAAACAAGAACGGAGATACTGCGTTACAAGCAAAGAACTTCTTGCTTTGCTCCATCTGGTAAAGTACTTTAAATAGTATTTATATGGCAAAAAGTTCTTGATCAGAACGGATCATGGTAGTCTAAGGTGGCTGATGAATTTCAAAAATCCAGAAGGTCAAATTATCCGGTGGCTGGAAATCCTATCATCATTCCAGTTCGACATAAAATATCGTCGAGGTAGACTACATAGTAATACCGACGGACTCAGTAGAATACATTGTGGACAGTGTGGCCGAACAGAACTAGAAGAAGGCCATATCAGATCAGTCACTGTAGAGTCACAAACCCCTCCTGACATCGAAGGTCTTGTTGAATCTCAGGACTCAAATAGGGACATAAGTATTATGAAAGCATTGGTTATGAATGGCCAAAACCCAACTGCTACAGACATTTCAAGCGAAAGTTACTTCCTTAAAACCCTCTATGGTCAGTACGCTTTCTTCACAGTAGAGAATAACTAATTGATCCGCGAATGGAAAGATCACAAAACAAACACAAAATACAGTAAAGTCTGAGGTTTTCACATGATTTAATACCGCAGCACACCTAAGTATTAAGAAGACGTTCGAACGAATAATAGCCAGGGATGAGGAAAGATGTAGAAGCATACGTCTTAGGTTGTGAATATTGCTAGAAAAGAAAAGCATCATTGAAGACTAAAATGGCTCCAATGCAGATAATTTGTTCAGGCTATCCTATGGAAAGAATCGCACTGGACATGCTTGGGGAATTACCGGTAACAGAGAGAGGCAGTAACTATAAAGTAGTTATTTCGTGCTATTATACGAAATGGACAGAGAGTTTCCCAATGCCAAACATGGAGGCTTCGACAATTGCAAAACTATTAGTCGAAGAAGTCATTGCCAGGTTTGGTGTGCCCAGCAAAATTCATTCCGACCAAGGGAAACAATTTGAGAGTGGTCTTTTCAAAGAAATGTGCAAACTTTGGAAATTCAAAAGACCAGAACCAAGGCATATCACCCTCACAGCGACGGAATGGTCGAAAGATTCAAAAAAGCACTTGCAAGAATGCTAAGCACGTTTGTGGACGAAAATCACACCAAATGGGATGAACATCTCCCATACGTCATGATGGCATATAGGTCATCTTTTCATGAGACTACCAACTATTCCCCTAGTAATGTTAGGTCGTGAAACGACAACTCCACTTGACCTTATGTTTGAAATGCTCCCGACTACGAAATCCATTCCTGTAAATCAGTGGGTGTGGGAATTACAAGAGACGCTTGAAAATAGTCACAGTGCAGTTAGGGAAAGTACTGGTAGGTCAATGAGTAGACAAAAGTCGTATAGGAATACTAGGGTTTCATATGAGAAGTTTGAGCCAGAAGATTTAGTTTATGTCTTCTTCCCTGTAAAACAGGTAGGTTGCTCTTCAAAATTTACCTCATACTGGAGAGGTCCGTTAAAGGTGAGTGAAAAGATTTCTGATGTTCTTTACAAAGTTAATTGTGGCAGAGAAGGCATTACGCAGGTCATACATTGTGACAGAATGCGAAAAGCACGGACACAGAATTTACAAGGTGAGAATGAAATGGAATTTGAGGAATTACAAGAAGATACAGTTGATGCAGAAATAATCAACAATGAGTCTAGCATACAGGTAAATGATGAAGACATGCAAAATAAAGAAGTATGTAGTCAAAGGAGAAGGATTAAGCCATTCTGGCATAGGGATTAAATGTTTATATGAGTTAAAAGTTCAAGGTTTGATTTGGCTATGCCAAGGAGTTGAGATTTTGACAGTTTATGATATTTCGTTAATTACTAAATGTTACGTACTTTTTGTTGCAAAAACAAAAACCTGAAAATATTCAAGTTTATTGACCTTCTGAGTTTCGAGTTTAAAGTATCTTTATTGCCATGTCAAATTAAAACATTATGTTTCGTTTTGCAAGTAATCGTTAAATAACTATAAAAACTTTGTGTATAGTGAAATTCAGTAAGACAGATTTAAAGTAAAAGCCTTTGATATTCTGTCTCGTCTTCTACATTTGTTAAGTCGAGCGTAATGTTATACGGGCATGCGGGACGCATGAACCCGGAGGCGTGGGTAGTGTGACAAAATGCCTGATACTCTTATTACATCGTTCCTTAAAATTGCTGCCTTTTAAGAAAACTGCTTTCAATAGGAGCTACGTAGTGCTTTCCTCTTTATTATGCTGTTCAATAACTTATCGTACGTATTTGGAGTAAATTATAGCATTGATTGCATTCATATTGCGTTAAATCATTTATAATTTTTTTGTTCATGATGCACTTTCGTTGTTGAAAGCTTTATATTAATATGTATCGATAAATGCATATTGTTTGCGTATATACGTACATGTATAATCAGTCATTGTCAGGACGGCGTTCATTAGAAATGAAAGTAAGTATTTTTATCCAATCAGTGGACGTTTTACAAAGTTATGTTCAGTAGTAATACGCATTTTCTAGAAGAACTTCTACTGGATAAGTATGTTAGCGCATGCGCAGACCAAGAAGCAAGTCAAAGGACTTGGCTTCACTTTAGATGACTGGCAGTTCGCTGTTGGTATTCGAATGAGACACATCGAAAATAAATAATTATTTAATTAATTATTTGTTGCACTAGTCAAGCTTGGACTTTGGGACGACAGTGCCAAGTAGTCAATTTTAAAGCAAAAGAAAGGCATTCTTTAGCTAGATATATTGAAAGGCATTGAAGGCCCCGGTCATAGTACTCTAGTGGCATTTTAAGAGTCTTTTGTGGCTTATAATATTAGTTGCAACAGGACTTTAGGCTGATATTCCTACAAAGAACAGATAAGGGCATTCTGTGTCTCCGTGACTATTTGATAAAAGACATTGTGTCTGAAATCATTAGTCCTCCACCCCTGATTCATGTGGGGAAGTTGGCAGTTACTTAGTTACTTGCGGAGAACAGGTTTGTTCTGGTACAGAATCCAGGAACACTGGTTAGGTTAACTGTCCGCCGTTACATGACTGAAATACTGTTGAAAAACGGCGTTAAACCCAAAACAAACAAACAAACTTTATTGGTCATAGAAGCCTTCTGGTGATTATTTTAGTAAGCCATTTTGATGTAAGCTAAGGGTTTACTATTTACTCTTGTATTTTTTATACATTTATACATTGTAGTCTTGGCATTTCAAGTATCTTTAATTATTCTTCTGATTCTTATATATGCTAATCTTTTTCGAATCATTTCTTTTAAATCACTAAGCAGATAGCTTGAGGAATATTTATATAATATGCATTTCGCTACAAAAATCAGTTTGACAAGCAGTCAGTAGAAAAATTACATATACGGCATTTTAAGTACTTTCATTTTAGTGTTATTGCATTCTCATACTTTTTCTTGTCTTTTTATGATATTAGTGAATTTTTATCTAGACTGCTCGGATAAATAATAACACCAACCGAAATTTGTTACACAAAACAGTAAATTTATGTTTTAGATGTATAACATGTAACGCTTTCTAAATATTTTAGATAACATGAATTATTCATATTCTTAAATATTACTTTTATTTGGCAATTAAAAAAGGATTATATACGACTTAACGTTGTTCCGCTTTTCACTTTAATGTTAATTAAAACTTCATTTAATTACAATCCGCCTGCAAATGCATCAGATAATGACCAATTCGATTATCGATAATTTCCCCGTTTTACTGCAACAACAACACTTAGTACGGAAATCGACGAATGCGTCCGGTAGCACTGATATTGGATATTGGATACCAGGTTTTATTGATTTTTGGTTGCGGGTTTATCCTGCTACTAAAGTAACAAGTGTATTTCTGACAATTATATAGCATCTTTATTTTATTCCGAATCACATCCAAAGGATGTTCATGTGCTACACAAAATAGTCCCATTCATGAACAATGCAGATGAATTATCAATGAACAAGCAGTTCTTATTCAACCTGTACCCACTTACACTGACCATTTAGAGTATATAAGATCTATCAATGATAAGGTATTCCAGCCCATGGTTAGATCACAAGCTAGGTCAGGCAGAGTTCATCTTAGATTATTTTATGGGGCACATTAAATTTGAATTTGTTTCTCATTCATGTATATTCATAGACTGCATTTAAACAGAAAATAAATCTACCAAAAACCCGCAACCATCAGACATTTCAAGGCTTTGATTATGATAGGTAAAGCTGTCCCGCTTTACTAAAAGTTGGTAATGCGAACATAGATAGATGCATACATATACACTATGTGTTAACAGTTGGTTTAAAGACTCGTATAAGCTTATGTTTTATTGCCTGAACCATTGCCGACTTTAAATAAAACTTGCTTGCTTGCTTACTTACTTACTTGCTTAACTTACCGAATTGGCATGGAAGGGTACATTGTACGGTACAGTACGGTACATTACGGGTTGCTGTACTATTGACCATATGGTGTCACCCCGGTATTGAAGTACTTCCGGGTCGTTGTATCCTAGGAAGTAGTTCTTTGAAATTTTGAATTTCCCAATTTAACGCTATCTCTACTTTGACATGTTAAATTCCGAATGTATTTATTGATACTGCGTACATTTTATCTTGAAAAAATGCGAATAATATCACACCTTCGGTATCGAGCCACGGAAGCGGCAGTGTAGAATAAAAGATAAAATTTCAAAAATAAAGTAAACCTTGAGGATATTTTGGCTACATCTTAATTACAACAATGTTTTATGATAATCTGCAATACTTTTTTTATTCATTTTCTTTTTTTTAAACTTGAAAAAATGATTATCTGAACACTACCGCTATAAAGGACAAAAATGTACACAGTATCAATAAATACATTTGAAATTTAACATGTCAAAGTAGGGATAGCGTTAAATTGGGAACTTCGAAATTTCAAAGAACTACTTTCTAGGATACAACGACCTGGAAGTACTTCTATACCGGGGTGACACCTAAATCTTATCAAATTTTCAATTTAGCCAAATTTTCCCACAAAATCTTGTAACTTTTTTGCGAGAAAAGTTACACAAGACATTGTCATCGCAAAGAAAATTTTGTACCGCAGACACATTTCAAACATTAGACCTACTCTGCGGAGAAATTGGCTCGGAAACCGGAATTTTGAAGAAAAAAAGCACATTACAAAATTTGTCTTCCTTCTGAAAATTTCAATCAGATTTTCATGAAATCAACTGTGATATCACTAGTTAATGCTTATAGTATGTTTTATGTGACTTTAAGTTTATTTATTTTGTAAAATGATGTATCAAAATGAGTATTTACTTTAAAAATATGCAATTTTTAGTAAAAAATGCATAATTTACCCACTATACATTGCAGAAAAATGAACATTTTAATGATTGAAAGACCAGAACCCACAAGCAAAGACCAATATGTGATTATATTTATGACAATTACTGGAAGTAAAACAGATCAATACATCACAGCCTATCTTAAAATGAATTATTTCTTCGACTAAGCCGGGCAATGCCTGAAACGTCAAATGCAAAGCCGATCCGCGCCATCTTGGAAGCAGGCAAGTGCGGAAGGTCAAGAACTCCAACTGGAGCCAGGGTACCCGTGAAACTGTCAAGCAGTTAGTTCTGACTAAAGACATTAGGACCAGAGGGAAATGTGCCGGTGGAACATGTAAATCGCTTACCGAAAACTAGCCGTCAGTCTGCGGTGTTACACTGGGAATCACAGCTTCTGCCCGTTCGACTTAATAGGTTGGTTTGGTTTATGTGTAGCTGCTGACTGGTTGTACGATTCTAAATTCCTTCCAACGTATGGAATTCATCGCCTGCAAATGGCAAAAGAAAGATCGTGAACCGGTGTCGGCCTTTTTTGAGAAACAACTGAGTGTGTGTGTGTGTGTATAGTTCTAAGTGTGATCAGGAACACCTATAGAAAAGAAAGTGACATAATATACACAGATTGGTACCATCTATCATTTCTTTATCATTCTGATATCAACTGGTGCAGGAACTTTACAGGAAGCCTGTCATTAAAACACTGCCACTGAATAATTTTCTACATATATGTTAGCTGAAATAGTGAAATGAATATTAAAATAAGTATTACCAGACAACCTCTTTCAGCACAGACAACAAAGTATCTGAAATGCACATTTAAAAGAACTGAAACACATAAATGCTATGAATAAACAACATACAGAAAAACATGGATAAAAGTCCCAACAGGAAAAGTCCCATCTAAAGAATGAAGTAGAATGAATCGAGCAAAACTTAAATACAAATACCGTCAAGTTATGTTTCCAGTCGGTACCAGGACAAATACATATTAAGGAAACTGCACGAGGCCGACCCAGGAAATCAGCCAGGTTAAATAGTTTCTTAGTAACACAGACCTGCGTTGTAAACCTGAAAAGCAAATCAAAATAGAAGCATCCCATTCAAGGCAGAATGTATCTGACGATGGCCTGATGCGGACTGAAGCTGAAAGCTCAGAATATGTTCTAAACTGAAAAAACAAATGAATAAATAAAAAAATACACAAACAACAACAACAACCACTACAACTATTTTATCAAACTGAAGCAACCTCCATGTAATTCCCTGTAATACAACCAATGCCCTAAAACTTGTTATACATTAATAATGCCGACAAATGCACTCGGCACACCGGTAAGCAATGTCCTTCAATGCCAAAATGCCGGTAGCACATTGAATTTGATTGAAATGAGAAAATAATTATTTCGTGTAATATTAGTTATGCGTCTCATACGCAAGAGAACGAACAATCACGCAATTTCTTTATATCATATATGAGACGCCTGCTGACTGGCTTTAACATCAGTGTAGTAACACCGTGACCGATTCGAGATCCAGACCCGACAAGCAGTCAGTCTCTCCGACTCTTGTTACGAAACCGACTATAGCCTCATTTATAAACCCATCCGGTCCAAAATGTACAGCTTCCATAAATACGACACTGTTCATCCACGGTCTATTGCGGCACTATGTAATATGTTCACATATATATACTTATAAATTCTTCGGAAAAGAGACGCTATGCGAAATAGAATTTTTTTTTTTTTAATTTTAAGAAATTTAAATTTATTTTTTTTTTCTTAAAATTAAAGTGAAAAACTATGTGTCTTCTTTTTATATAGCCTTTTTAAAGCTTCCTGCTTGTTCAGTGTCTTTGCAATATAGTAGAAAACTGACAAATCAAGAGGAGACAACTATTACTCAAATTTCAAAGAAAATTCAACTACTGATATTTTAAAATTTGCATAAAATTAAATTTTCATAAACCTTGGAAATATCCTTTTAGCCACTGATTTGTATTGTTATCAGCTTCTAGGTGTGAAGTTTCATGACTGTAAACCCTATGGTTGCTGAGATATTCCACATTCTGAATTTGCCATATAGGTGTCGGCCCAGTACAATTTCTCCTTCTTTGCTGTATAGTAAAACAAGCACGTTTGGACATGGATTGTGAATTTCACAACAAAATTGCAGCATTGACAGCTCTGTATTTCTGAAGAGTAATACTATCCCAGTCAATATATCACAGAAAAACACCACCACCAACGATAAACTTTTTTGCTACACATCAAAGTATCTAGTCCATGTTTAAATTTCCCACTGACATCTGTCATGGCCACCAGTCTGGTGTAGTTTTTTAATCCTTCCGCACAGAAATGTAATCCTGAAAAACACATATAAAACAACTGTTAAAGACATCAGAAAGGACAAAAAATGTACACAGTATCAATAAATACATTTGAAATTTAACGTGTCAAAGTAGGGTTAGCGTTAAATTGGGAACTTCAAAATTTCAAAGAACTACTTTCTAGGATACAACGACCCGGAAGTACTTCTATACCGGGGTGACACCTAATAATGTCGATATCGAGAATAGGCATACAGACACTAAAAAGAAAAATGGCGCGAAAAAAATGGTAGTCGCATAATGGCGGATACAAATAGTCCTCAGATTTTTTGCTCTGTAGAGCTATTTTCCCTATTTTCTATGCTTTTTTCTTTGTTGCTAAAATCACATGACAGAGCTATGCTTGACATGTAGGTAGCATTTTCATAATGAAATAGCAACATTACAAACTTTTTCATGGAAACTTAAATCATACACCACCAGTATGATTTGGGGTCTCATTTTTTAGCTGATTTTGCAGTTTGTGTGTTTGACTGAAATTATTTTTCTGGCATCAAACATGACCCCCACTTTTCTTTTGATTTTTCGTTAGTACTGACAATATTCTTCAAGAAAATGTAGGTTACAGACAGTTAAAATGGGTCCTGATGTGTGCTGCAATCATTGGAATTAGATCAGTTTTATATAAAATAAAGAACAACAACTATTTAGTGTGTTATAACCTATAAGATGACATTGGTAAAAATTGAAATCTGGCCAGATGATGGTGGAAATGGGCTACTTTGATTAGAATTTGATAGAAAATGACAAATTTATTGCAATTTCGTTAAAAATGAGGATAAAACCAAACAATATACCATTTTCACTGTTTTGTGTGTATTTTTTTCAAAAACTGCATATTTATAGCCCACTGATTGCTATTTTCTGGCCATCAGATGTATAAGTGAACATATTTAACAGTTTAAATGTGTAATTTACATGCAGATCAGAGCAGAAAATGTCAAAACAGGACAAAGCAAGGCTGCATTTATGATAACTGCTTCAAAATTATGTCGCAACAGCTATTTTTGACAAAATCTGACGCTTTTTTTATGGTACTGAAAGTGCCGTAAAAACTTGGAAACTGTTGATATCAAGCTAAAACCTTGTATTTTTTCATGCATTTGGGTTTCTTGTACATTTCAAATGAAACTGTCACAGTGTCAGAGAAAAAAGTTTTTCTTATAGGCATACAGACACTAAAACGAAAAATGGCGCGAAAAAAATGGTGGTCGCATAATGGCGGATACAAATAGTCCTCGTTTTTTTTTTGCTCTGAAGAGCTATTTTCCTTATTTTCTATGCATTTTTTTTTTGCTAAAATCACATGACAGAGCTATGCTTGACATGTAGGTAGCATTTTCATAATGAAATAACAATATTACAAAAATGTTCATGGAAACTTAGATCATACACCACCAGTATGATTTGGGGTCTCATTTTTTAGCTGATTTTGCAGTTTGTGTGTTTGACTGAAATTATTTTTCTGGCATCAAACATGACCCCCACTTTTCTTTTGATTTTTAGTTAGTACTGACAATATTCTTCAAGAAAATGTAGGTTACAGACAGTTAAAATGGGTCCTGATGTGTGCTGCGGTCATTGGAATTAGATCAGTTTTATATAAAATAAAGAACAACAACTATTTAGTGTGTTATAACCAGAATATGACTAATTTAGTTCCGGGAAAGAAACAAACAAAAAACAATCATTCAATTTATGTTATTTAAATTAAGTGATTTGTAATTATGGAGGGAAAACTGATTTTAGTATTGATTATTTTTCGTAAGTACATATCTTCGCCCGTCTTGTGATATCAAGGGCATTTATTTATAAATTGACATTTTTTATGGTTTTTTCCCCCAAATGTAGTACATGTTAATGCAATTTAATTTCATCTTTTTTTTTACTCTTACATCTGTCTGTACACTGACTAGTCACAAATATGTTTGACTATATAAATACATGTACTCGTTTCTCTTTTTTATGTTCTTTTTTCCCCCAAATGTACGTAGTACATGTTAATGCAAATTAATTGCATCATTTTTAAATACTCTTACATATCTATCTATAAATTGCCACTAGTCACAAATGTGTTTGTTTATATAAGTACACATGTACTTGTACCTTATACATATTTCAACTCTTTTTTTCTTTCCTTTTTTGTAGCTGTAATATTGTAAACTTATTATTTACCACACATGTACTTACATGTAATTAGTTGTCATTGTCGTAAATTAAATATGTAAATATTTGCATTAGGGAAGACCCGTTACTAATGTTGCGAGAACTTGTGGGTCGACACTTTTGGCTATTATATGTAAAATTGACTTAGTTATCTGTTTATATATGTATATATTGGCAATAAAATATGTTTAAAAAATAGATTGACTGAAAAACAAATCTAGGACTAATTACACCAAACAGGAAGAGACCACTCAGTGTTATTGGTTATAGAGCAGTAGTTCGGTCGAATAATGTACTTCCGTGGTGTAGTTGACAAACTCCAACGCAGTGATCTCCCTTGCCGCTTCGCTCATTGATGAGCGAAGCGGAAAGGGAGATCACTGCGTTGGAGTTTGTGTAGTCGAAAGAAGACCCTATTAAATAGATCCTATTGATTTCCATTTTTCGCACATTTGCGCGTAAACCGGTGGTCAAATGGGCATTACTTCACTCGTGGAATGAATTTTACAGAAAATAAGACACTTTTCATGCTAATATTTGCATGTCTTGACATTGAAAGTAGAGTGTTTATTCTGCGGACCGCTTTCTGAAATGTGGCAATATGAGGGTACCTGACTTCAGTTGACTTGCATTTCACTGCATACTATTCAACACCCCATTTTCATTTCGCTTCCTTGAAGCAAATATATGGATAACTTGTGGAAAATAGGTCTAGGTCGGAGTGAAAATCTAGACACAGTATCAAAATTGTTCTGAAGTGGCTGCATTTTATATGAAACAAAGAACAATTTCTTTTATTGGTATATAGCCTATAAGTGGCAATTCAGGTATTTTTCTCAAAGTGGCAGCAGAGAGAGCGGAATTTCATAATTCTATTTCTAATCATGTATAACGACATTTGGGCACAAAACAGAGACTTTTTTGGATTTTTTTTATTTTTGACCAAATTTTCGTACATAGGGTGATAATTTCGCTAAATCGGGTGCAGATCAAATCCCGTATCTGTATGATTTAGACATGAAATCACGATGGATTTTTTAATTCCGTGGCATTTTAGATGAAGTAATGCTTATTTTATTTTCTGTGCATTAAAACTTCGCTGAACCGTGCCATTCAAAATACCTGAAGTGGCAATTCAGGTATTTTTCTCAAAGTGGCAGCAGAGAGAGCGGAATTTCATAATTCTATTTCTAATCATGTATAACGACATTTAGGCACAAAACAGAGATTTTTTTGGATTTTTTTTTTTATTATTGACCAAATTTTCGTACATAGGGTGATAATTTCGCTAAATCGGGTGCAGATCAAATCCCGTATCTGTATGATTTAGACATGAAATCACGATGGCTTTTTTAATTCCGTGGCATTTTAGATGAAACAGAGCTTATTTTATTTTCTGTGCATTAAAACTTCGCTGAACCGTGCCATTCAAAATACCTGAAGTGGCAATTCAGGTATTTTTATCAAAGTGGCAGCAGACAGAGCGGAATTTCGTAATTCTATTTCTAATCCACAAAAAAGAGACATGTTTTTGGTTTTTGTTTTATTTTTGACAAAATTTTCGCACATGGGGTGATAGTTTCGCTAAATCTGGTGATGATCAGTTCCCGTACTAAAGTTTGTATGATTGAGACATGAAGGCACGATGAATTTGTTAAATTCGTGGCATTTTAGATGAAGTAGTGCTTATTTTCCCTTCTATGAATTAAAACTTTGCTGAACTTATGTAAAACACTCGAAAAGATCGAAAACTTGCACATGAGGTGACAATTTGGGCAAAAGGGGTGGCCTTAGGAAAACGCAAATTTCTCGACTTTAACTGATGACTTGTAAATGGAACTGCACAGGTTGTCTTTACTGAAGGTTTTCTGAGAAATAAATGCAAAAATTGCCAAAAAAAAATGTAAAATAGCTCCCTTTATAGGTTATATAGCAGCAATTCTGTCAAAAATATGCTTCTGTGATGTAGTCGAAAGAAAACCTTAATGAATAGATCCTATTTTTCCATTTTTCGCGCATTTGCGCGTAAACTGTGGGTCAAATGGGCATAATTTCACCCGTGCAATGAATTTTACATAAAATAAGACACTTTTCCTGCTAATATTCGCATGTTTTCGAAATGTTTACTTGAAAATGAAAGTAGGGTGTTTATTCTGCGGGCCACTTTCTGAAATGCGGCAATATGAGGGTACCTGACTTCAGTTGACTTGCATTTCACTGCATACTATTCAACACCCCTTTTTCTTTTCGTTTTCTTGAACCAGATGTATGGATATCTTGTGGAAAACAGGTCTGCGACGGAGTGAAAATCTAGAAACAGTATCAAAACTGAAGTAGCTGAATTTTATATAAAACAAAGAACAATTTATTTTATTGGTATATAGCTACATGTTAGTCCAAAATGTAGTTCCATGCTGTTGATGAAATCTGGTATAATGAGGCATTTGACAGTTATATTTTTGGCTTAGTTCTATTGCTTATTGTATTGAGAAAAGATCTAGACCATTTTCATTGTGAATTTACAGGAATAAGTTGTATTCTTTGAGAAAATATCTACCTATTCGTAACTGCGGCTATTTTCATGAGAACTGTTTTAGAGGGTGATGTTTCTTAGAACAGATTATTTTTCTAATATGTAACATAACATGTTAATATTTTTCTATTTTTGATAAGAAGACATGTCATAGTTAAGGCGTAAAAAAATTGCTCGTTTCCGGTATCCCGACCTACCCTAAATTTTTGGCCCGACCCTAAATGTTTTTATGGCCTTGGAGGATAATTTTTTCAACTTTTTGATAAAAAGTTGCAAAACTGCACTTTTTAAGCTTTAAACATCGTCAGTGATGTTAGAAATTAACTTACTGATGCTCTGAAGGCATAACCCCTTATCTGTATTCATTTTTTGACACAAACATATTTTCCGAAAAGTCTCCCTTAATAAAAAAAAAAATCATGAAAAAAAAAATTTTCCGACCTACCTACCCTAAATTTTTTGAGCATGTTACCGGAAACAAAAAATTTTTTTTAGGCCTAATGACTATATAAGGGTTTCATATCACTGAAATGCTCTAAAGTGCTGAAAATGAGGTATGAATATTTTATTGTTTATATGAAATGAAGAAGGAATTTAACCTCTAGTGCGCCTGTGATAAATTACAGACTCCGGTATATTTGATAAAATACATTTTGTCTGAAATCGTTTGTCCTCCACCTCTGATTCATGTGTGGAAGTTGGCAGTTACTTGCGGGGAACAGGTCTGTACTGGTTCAGAATCTAGGAACACTGGTTAGGTTAACTGCCTGCCGTTACATACCTGAAATACTGTTGAAAAACGGCGTTAAACCCAAAACAAACAAAATATACTGGATTAAATGTTTATATTTTAATTATTTTGTAAACATGGTAATACTTACCCTAACCTTTGGTCAGTATATTATGCATATATTATACACGAAATGCGTGCATACACGCAAAAATTTGCGTATTTTTTTCGTGTGCTTCGGTGATAATGATTTTGTAATATGCGCAGAACGACTGCACCAGATCTGTAATGAGAAGCATTATTTATAAGTGGCAGTGGCTGGGGGTCCGGTCGCCAGACCTCTAGACCTGTGACCGGACCTCTGGATAAACTTTACAGGGCTGTCTAGAAGTCCGGTAATCAATATGAATACTGAGAACAGTATTTACAAAAAGGAGACTATGTACATTTTAGCTCGAGTATTAGTTTATACATAATTTATTTTAGGTCGATTGTGAAGGAAGTTCTACAACTTATATTAATCACTCTCGACACCTCATTCCTGATGGAATCCATCGCCACGAGGGTATGAGAGAAGATGCCAGTTTCCCTTTTAATGCTGAGCGCCAAGCAAGGGAGCTACTGGTGCCATTTTTCACGTCTTTTGGTATGACGCAGCCGGGGATCGAACCCGCGACCTACCGCACTCGAAGCGGACGCTCTACCACTAGGCTATGGAAGCGGAGACGAAGAACAGTCTAGCTATTCTACTCACCCTGGCGTCGACGTCGACGTCACACCTTGGTTAAAGTTTTGCATGCAAGTAAATAGATTTGAAACTTATTTTTTTTTCTTTTTTTTCTAGGTCAATTACCAACCTCACTGGGTCAAGTCCCATAACTCTGACATGTATTTTGAGCAAGTTTCCCCCCCCCCCCCCCACCCTGTTTGGCCTTTGAAAATTCTGGTTTAAGTTTTGCATGCAACTTTCTACCTCCAAAACTAATGCAGATATTGGATTGAAACTTCAGGTTATAAAGCTAGTTGATAGCATAAAGTCCCATAACTCTGACGTGCATTTTGGACAAATTATGCCCCCTTTTTGGACCTTTTGCGTGCAAATACATACAGCTATTATTTAAAGGTATATAGATTTGAAACTTACATGTTTTTTCTAGATCAATTACCAACCTCGTTGAGTCAAGTCCCATAACTCTGACTGTGTATTTTGAGCAAATTATGTCTCCTTTTTGACTTAGAAAATTCTGTTTAAAGTTTTGCGTGCAAGTTACTGTCTGCAAAACAAATGCAGATTTTAAATGGAAACTTCGCATGTGCCTACGGGGTCATAAAACTAGTTGAATGCATCAAGTCCCATAACTCTGACATGCATTTTGGCCAAATTATGTCCCCTTTGAACTTAAAACTTCTGGTTAAAGTTTTGCATGCAAGTTACTATCTCCAAAACTAATGCAGATACTGGACTGAAACTCTATAGATATCTTAACATTTAGAGTAATATTCCTAATACGGGACAATGATTCGAATAGTCGAGCACTGGCTGTCTTAGGGACAGCTCTTGTATCTTTAAAAACGGGAGATGATTTTAAAAGTTTGCTTCTCGTCGTTTTAAATGAATTGAAAGTGACAGGAAACAGAAATATTTATATTTCTTTAATCCCGGGGAAAATATGATGGAAAATTCGATAAATAATAATTTAATAAATGGAAGTGTGTAGTCATCCGGTAACCGGATTCCTCGTGATTTATCAAAATTTGATATTTCTCGGTTATTTGCGATGAAAAAAAATGTTAACAATCGGATGAATGCTGGTATAAGTGAACTATTTAGATTTTAGTTTTAGGTGAATATTTGCACGCAAAACTTTAACCAGGATTTTCTCAGTCAAAAGGGGGAGTGGGGGCATAATTTGGTCAAAATGCATATCAGAGTTATAGGACTTGATGCTATGATCAAGTTTAATAACCCCGGAGACCCATGTGGGGTTTTAATCAAATATCTATATTAGTTTTGGAGATAGTAACATGCATACAAAACATTAACCAGGATTTTCTGAGTGCAAAGGGGGGCATAATTTGGCCAAAATACATGTCAATATTACGGGATTTGTCTAACTGGAATTCCTGCAAATATTTGACTCTTGCATCAGAAACTGAGTTAAATATATTTGACAACTATTTATAGACCCGTTTTGGAAAAACGGGAGGTATTATGTGATGGCGCGTGCGTCTGTCCGTCCGTCTCTCCATCATAACTCGTGTTTGGAGCATAACTATATAACCATTAAAGGAACTGACTTCAAACTTTGCATGTAGGTTGAGCTCAAAGATGAAATTCGTCCGTTTTATTTCGTGCCCGGGGCATAACTTATCACCATTTAAGGTATTGACTCCAAACTTGAGCCGTAGGTAGATGGTGATGAGACGATGTGTAGGTCAAATGTCAAGGTCTCAGAAAGGTGAAATCTGCCATCATATTTCATGTCCAGGCAGAGCATGACTCAAAAATATAAACTATAAAGGTATTTACTTGGAATATAGGCAGGTGATACAGACTACAACAATTTACATAGGAATCGATCCCCCAACCAAAATAAATAAATAAATAAATAAATGAATAATTTCTAGTAAGCTTTTAGCACTTTTAAAGTATTCTACTATTCTGTCGACCGCTTGGAGGAGCTCATCAGCAGGATCAAAGGAACATGTTTATTCTGTATGATGTCACTGCTGATGTCATGTATTTAATTCAGGGTCGGTGCAATACACATTTGTTATGTACAAAAGGACTGTGAAATGCTTTTATGGATGTTTATGTTTTTACTTTGAGTGCATAATATAGCGCTGGGAGCTTGATTTTATTTTTTGCTGAGCTAATTTTAAAATATGATATGAACTTTCTATGCGCCCTAAGGGACGTATTATGTTATTACGCCAGTGTCCGTCCGTCCGTCTGTTAGCAATTTTGTGACTTGAACCCCTTGAAGGATTTCATAAAAAATGACAAAAATGTTCATCACATCGAGACGACATGCAGAGCGCATGTTCTGGATTGCTCGCTTCAAAGTCAAGGTCACACTTAGGTGTCAAAAGTCACATGACTTTGTTTTGTGTCCGCTCTATAACTTTTGAATTGCTTGTAGGATTTTAAAGAAATCTGGCACAAATGTTCACCACCTCAAGACGACGTGCGGAGCGCATATTTTGTATGGCTCGCTTCAAGGTCAGGGTCACACTTAGGGGTCAAACATACCTTCAGGCGAATATTGCTCCGCATTGCGGTGCTCTTGTTTGAAATTATATTCATAATTAAAGGGTTTTCTTGGTTTGGGCAATGATAAGGCAAGACTGAAAAAATACTTTGAATTACAGTTTAATCATATTAGATGAGAAATTAGATTCACAAGGATAAGAAAACAGTGTCACTTATATTTTCAGTGGATTTGTTGTTTACTTTAATATTGGGGTCAAAGTGTCAAAAGTCAAGATCGCAGTGACCTTGAGACTGAGAATGGTTTCCACTCACGTGCTTGAAGTTCATTTACCTGTTGCCTGTGGTCAGTAGATGACACCTAGCTTGTTTTGTGTCACAGTGACCTTGAAGCTAAAAATGGTTTCTGCTTAATAACTAAAGATCACATTAACATACAGTCGTCACTCTACATAGGATGATTGCTTGTGATCAGTAAATGACTTCTATTGTATTTTGGAGTCAAAAGGTCAAGGCCAGAGTGAACTCGAGACTGAAATGTGACAGGCCATCATTGGGGGTGGGGGGCATACACATTTTACTCTTGTTTACTTTGTATTAGTATTTATGTGTACATATGTAAAAAATGCCAATTATTAACACATCAAGAAAAGTCTGGTAAATAATGTTACATGTGTAAATTATTTAATGTGAAATATTATCTTTCTTTTAGGAATCTCTATGGCAAGTGCAGACTGTGACAGTTTACCAGTTATTGAAAATACGCACAATGATGCTGGTGGAGCTGGACCGTATGCGTCTGGCACTGTTGTTAAGTTTGAGTGTAAACTGGGTTTTAATCCTGTAGGAACAAGCAAGGTTTACAAATGTTCTGGGAATGAATGGGTTGATGGAAACTTGAAGTGTGAGAAGATATACTGTACATATGTCAAAACACCAGATAATGGACGGGTAGTTAACACACCAACTAATGAGGTGGGAACGTCTATAAACTTTGTGTGCAATGAAGGATATGATATGAATGGAGCCAGTAACATGGTCTGTCGAACTGATGGTCAGTGGAGCCCAAAAAGTCCTCCGAAATGTCAAATTAAAATGTGCGGAGAGTTTGGATCAATACAACATGCCTCAGTTTTTCAGAATATAATTAATAGTGTAAAAAATGGCTATGGAAGCATTGTTGAAGTTACATGCAATACAAACTATATTTTAAAAGGGTCACCCAGTGTTATGTGTCAGGCTAATGGTACCTGGGGTGACAAACCTACTTGTGAACAAAGCCAATGTCCTTCTTACCCAGGTTTGAATTCCTCATGCATAAAACATGCCGAGCCAGCTGGTAATTTTTTCTACATTTTTTGTCGAGAGGATGTTCCAGTGACCCGCACCGGGCCTGATGCAACTGAATGTATTTCTGGAAAGTGGGATAACACAGAAATGGCTTGTTACTGTAACTGTAAAGTTGAAGCCGACACAAACCTTGTGTCATTAAAGAATGCCATAAACGGCGGTTATATAGATCATACAGAAACTTTAGATTGGAGTTGTAAAATGGGTTCAACAAAAGTTACAACAAGTGCACGTGATTGTTATGATGGAAATGTAATTAAACCAGTGTGCAAATCAAAGGAAACCCCAGTAACAGTAAAATACAAACCAGTTACTGATGAAAATGGAAGTACTGACAATCCTCCGCAAAGGACTACCGCAAAGCCTTTGCCACAAGAATCAACACCAGTGGGAACAATTGTTGGAGGAATCCTAGGAGGGATCGCAGTGATTCTTGCTATAGTAGGCGTTATCTGGTGCAAGAAAAAGAAAGGAAATCATGAAGCTGGTAACGTGAGTGGGAAGAAGGCAATGTTTACGAATGGTTTTGTACCTGGAAAACGAAAAATGGTTTCAGTTAAAATTTCAGATGGTTCTGTACCTGGAAAACGAAAGATGACTTCAGTTTAATTTCAGATGGTTCTGAAAAAAAAATACAGAAAATGGAAAGGAAAATATGAAACTTGCAGATGGTACTAAAGGTGAAGCTGTATAGATATGAACAGTATTTGGAATACTAAAGATGGTTCTAGATCAAATTTCAAAGATAAAGATGTTTCAAGATTTTTGAAATCCCCTGACCGGTAGCCAATTTTGGGTCAAAGAGGTCCAGAACAAGAGAGCCAAGGTGGCCCTAGGTCGCTCACCTGAGAAACACACTATAACAATGTAAACATGTTTGACCTAGTGATTTCATGGAAACAAATATTCTGGCCAATTTTCGTTAAGATTGGACCAAAAATGTGGTCTCTTGAGATTAAAAAGGTATTTTCTTAGAAATGACCTAGTGACCTAGTGTTTGGCCCTAGATGACCCATATTCAAATTTATCCTAGATTTTATCAAGGCGATCATTCTGGCCAAATTTCACGAAGATCAATTGAAAGATACAGTCTCTATCACATACACAATGTTTCCTTTGATTTGACCTAGTGACCTACTTTTTGACCCAATATGACCCATATTCAAACTCGACCTAGATTTTATCAAGGCAATCATTCTGACAAAATTTCATGAAGATCAAGTGGAAAATACAGTCTCTATTGCATACACAAATTTTTTCTTAGATTTGACCTAGTGGCCTAGTTTTTGACCGAAGATGACCCATATTCAAATTAGACCTAGATTTTATCAAGGCAGTCATTCTGATCAATTGAAAAATACAGCATCTATTGCATACACAAGATTTTTTCTTTGATTTGACCTAGTGAACTAGTTTTTTAATTCCAGATGACCCATATTCGAACTTGACCCAGATTTTATCAAGGCAATCATTTCGACCAAATTTCATGAAGATCAATTGAAAAATACAGCTTCTATCGCATACATAATGCTTTTATTTGATTTGACCTAGTGACCTATTTTTTGATTCCAGATGACCCATATTGAAACTCAACCTAGATTTTATCAAGGTTATGATCCTGACCTAATTTCATGAAAATCAATTAAAAAATACAGCCTCTATCGCATACACAAGGTTTTTCTTTGATTTGACCTAGTGACCTAGTTTTTGATCCCAGATAACCTATTTTCAAACTTTGCCTAAACTTTATCAAGGCAATCATTTCGATACAGCCTCTATCACATACACAAGGGTTTTCTTTGATTTAATCTAGTGACCTAGTTTTTGACCCCAGATGACTCATTTTCGAACTTGGCTTAGATTTTATCAAGGTTATCATTCTGATCAAATTTCATGAAGATCAGTTGAAAAAATACAGCCTCTATCGCATACACAAGGGTTTTCTTTGATTTAACCTAGTGACCTAGTTTTTAATTCAAGATGACCCATTTTCTAAAGTGGTCTAGATTTTATCAAGATAATCATTCTGACCAAAATTCATGAAGATCAATTGAAAAATACAGCCTCTATCGCATACACAATTTTTTTCTTTTATTTGACCTAGTGACCTAGTTTTTGACCCCAGTTGACCCATTTTCGAACTTGGCCTAGATTTTTGTCAAGGTAATCATTCTGACAAAATTTCATGAAGATCAGTTGAAAAATACAGCCTCTATCGCATACACAAGCTAAATGTTGACAGACAGACAGACCACAGACGACGGACGCCGGGCATCGAGCGATCACAGAAAGGCTCAGGTGAGCTAAAAATGGAAATTTGTGTGTTAAATTGTATACAAACTTACATTCATATTCATGTGGCAATGGTCACATGGTGTGATAATGTGAGAAGTACCATTAGATATTATCTCTATTGCTAAATAAGTTCATATTTCTAAAAACTTTAAATTTAAATCAAGTTTGTTATTTGCAGTTTTCATAAGTGTTTTAATTTCTACACTTTAAAGATTTATGTATTTGGTGATTCTAGAAGAACTGTTTTCGGTACAGAAAAAAATAAGTGATTGATATGGTATTTGTAAGGTAGGAGTTGCCAAGTCTCCATTACAGTGGAAACAAAACATGCAACATTATATTGATATTGAGACAAGTATTAACAAGGCAACAGCCATGCAGTAACTGTTGTAGTAAACGCAGTTTTATATTTAGGAAAGAGCTGTTTGGAAAACAGTCATAACACCTTCTTTATTTTATATGAGTTACTACTGTTTTCTCGATCAGCCCTAGAATGGTATACATTCTATCATATATCAGAGTGAACTTGATGGTCTAGTGGTCAGATGCTAGACTACAATACCAGGGGTTGCTAGTTCTTTGTTTCTTCATGTGGAATATCAGACATTCGAATAAGAATGCTTTACACCTGGCATGCCAAGTTGAAGCATCTACATCTTAGAATCTTCTGGAATCACCCGTATGGGTTACCAGCAGAGACTATAAATAAACTTAGGTATACTTACAGTGTCCTATATCAAACTATTTGATGTGAAGAGTTATATTTTGATAGAAGTATATAAAGTAGAATTTTACGGACAAGTAATATCCGCCAGTATCATAAAAGTGAAAACAAATTGTGCCAGCTTTTATATTCAGATATAATACTTACAAAAATGGTCATATGATTTTATCATAAAGGTGGAATACTAGTATCGGAATTTAAGGTAATAGGGTAATATTTCTTCTGCAGTACGTTTCCTAATTAAAACTCTTTCCTTACTTAACACCCACTCCTTAATAAATGCATCCCCACATTTTCAAAAAAAAAAAAAAGAGAGTTGAGATTATGGTAATTTAAGTCATAATAGAATACCAGTGCTTTAGTATACACATGTAATTGTTACAATTCATTTACTAGAAGTTGGATTTATAGGTAATATTTCTTGAAAAATGTAAACAAAAAGGTTTGTCCTGAACAAACGTCCGCCCCCTCTCCCTACTCTTTTGCTAAAAAAGAACACCCCAATGGTGTTAATTAGGGAAGATATTGCCTATCACTTAGGTTTACAAAGAAAGAGTGCTGATAATATAGACAGGTCCTTAGTTTGCTTTAGTTATTTTTGAAATTTGGTCAGAAGTCAGCTGAATTGTAGATGCTCTTGTTGCTCTAATTTAATTATTTTTGCTATGTTCAGTTTCTGCTTTTTTCCACAATCTGTCAACGTTTGTATTTTAGTGTGCTTAGTATTATGCGTGTGCTGGTTGCTTCTATCATGCATGTTTAGTTGCTCATTGATTTATTGATTTGCTTTATGTTCAGTTTGTAACAAGTATCTTTTAATATGATTTGTCTGCTCCTAAGTAACTTCTGAAATGCAGCTGTCAAAATGAACAAATTAAACAATAACTAGAGCTGTCACTAATGGTGACAAATGCCCCCGCAGCACCTTGACCTTTGACCTGGTGACCCCAAAGTCAGTAGGGGTGGTGTACTCAATAAGTACTATCAGCACGTGAAGTTTGAAGGTCCTGGGTGCAGTGGTTCGCATGTAAAGTGCCTTCATGCAAAAAGTTAACGTTTGCCCCTGTGACCTTGACCTTTGACCTGGTGACCCCGAAGTCAGTAGGATTGGTGTACTCATACAGTACTATCAGCAAGTAAAGTTTGAAGGTCCTGTGTGAAGTGGTTTGCGAGTAAAGTGCCTTCATGCAAAAAGTTAATGTTGGCCCCTGTGACCTTGGCCTTTGACCTGGTGATCCCAAAGTCAGGACGAGTGGTGTACTCAATAAGTACTATCAGCATGTGAAGTTTGAAGGTCCTGGGTGCAGTGGTTCGCAAGTAAAGTGCCTTCATGCAAAAAGATAACGTTGGCCCCTGTGACCTTGACCTTTGACCTGGTGACCCCAAAGTCAGTAGGGGTAATGTACTCAATAAGTACTATCAGCAAGTGAAGTTTGAATATCCTGGGTGAAGTGGTTCGCGAGTAAAGTGCCTTCATGCAAAAAGTTAACGTTGGCCCCTGTGACCTTGACCTTTGGCCTGGTGACCCCAAATTCAGTAGAAGTGGTGTACTCAATAAGTACTATCAGCATGTGAAATTTGAAAGTCCTGGGTGCAGTGGTTCGCGAGTAAAGTGCCTTCATGCAAAAAGTTAACGTTGGCCCCTGTGACCTTGACCTTTGACCTGGTGATCCCAAAGTCAGTAGGAGTGGTGTACTCAATAAATACTATCAGCACGTGAAGTTTGAAGGTCCTGGGTTCAGTGGTTCGCGAGTAAAGTGCCTTCATGCAAAAAGTTAGCGTTGTGACGAACGAACTAACTAACTAACTAACGAACGGACGGACAGTTGAAAACTAATATGCCTCCCTTCGGAGGCATAAAAAGGAGTTCCACATACTGTTTGATTGAGTTTGATAACAGTCTTTGTGACTCTGTGCTATTACCTTGTTATTGTGTAGCAGCAAGACTTAACAAAAAGTTACTCTAATTAACAAACGGATTCTAAAGTAAAAGATCCAAGATGGCTGCCACTTAAACAAAGGAGTTTAATCACTTAATTAATTACTTTAATAAATTTCTGTAATTTCCAATATCTCTAAGGTTAATAAATTGCCAAAATTCCTAAATAAGTTATCAATAATTATTGATTGAATAAGTAAATACCTTGGAGATGTTTTCAGTCTGATAGAACGCAACAGAATGACCAAATTCTGCCAAAAATCTACTGAGGTAAAAAAAATTCCTGCAGGTGGCACTGCAGTCTCAACAAAAATGTAACACACATTCTGATCGGTCAGCATCTTTGCTTATGTTATGACCAATCAGAGGTTGTCTTAAAGAGTGCATTAAACATTGATCTCAGTGGTAAAATTATATTCTAAAAATAGACAAACATGTCATAGTGACATAGTAAAACAAAAATACCTTAGAACAATGAAACTATAGAATATGCAACAAAGATAATAAGGTTATAATGAATTTAAACAATAAAATGTAACAAATAAATACATGAACTAAAACTATCAACATTTAAGTATGTATGTATGAATGAATGTTAAAGCTCAAAAAGTGTCCTTTATAGGAGGTGATAAATAAATACTGCTGTGGCAAAATAATTATTATGCTACTTAAGTAATATTTTTAACAATTAAGAACATTGTTCATTATGTAATACAATGTAATAAAATCTGACTTTACAACACTTTTAAAAATTACAATATGGTTATGGAAGTATGGGAGATATTTCTTTTTTGTTTTCAAGGGGAAAAAATCACACAAATTTTAAGTTTTGAAGAACAGAAAATTGAGTAGTATAACTTTATGTCATAGTTTACAGCAAATAAATTAGTTTAAAATAGTGAAATAATTTTTCATAAACTAAATGTCTAAAGGATGAGAATATTATTTAAAGGTATGTATAATAGTTAATAGATGAATTGATGAAACATTATTGGCACGTCTTATCACACAAGAGTCTTATCACACAAGAACAGATTATACATGTATTTTGTTTTTGCCCCTAGTATTGTTTTATTGAAATTTAGATTAGGCTATGTGCAATGTAATTGACTGTTTGATGCATTGTTAAAGAAATCAAGAGTACTGATTTCATACACGTACAGTGAAACTTGTGTCAAAGACCACTTTGAAACAGAGACCACCAGTTACCGGTTCTAAAGAGCGCTTGTTTCATGTCTGGTTTAAACATTCTTAGTTGATTTTGATGTGGAAGTCAAGACTACCAGGTCCTGTGAACAGGCACGTCTTTGTAGTAATGTGTGTTTATCATCTACATGATTGTTTTAATGTTTTATGTAAACTACCTCCAAGACATTGATATATCTTTTTTACATTTTAATGGTTTAATGTCGTGAATTGACCAGTCTGTACTATGTCCAATAACATCATTCCTCTGTGAAAATATCTCATATACACTGGCTTTTGTCTCTACGAAATTGAATTAGATGAAAAAGGGGGAAAATGTAGAAATAGCTTTATTATCAGTTATAATAATGATAATAATAATGATAATGGTAATAATAATAACGACTTTATTTATAGTGGATAACATATTTGGCTGAGCTAATTTACAATATTGTCCACATGTACATGGCTATATACAAAAACAATAAACATGAATTAAATTATGATAAAACAAAAAAAACAAAGTTATATGTCCAGTGGCTAGTCTATGTATTATGATCGAGCCACTGCTGTAGACACGTTCCATGTTCTCTATTTTAATGTGTATTTTTGGTTTTTATATACATGTATCAGTAGCTATATTTGCCTGTCACATGAAGACTCAAACATGTAGCATGTTCCTCTATGGCAATGTTTAATTGATATCTACTGTACTTTGATAAAGGTAAAATGGTGATTATCTGGAACACAGACCTACTCCTAGCATTGTAGATTGAGCAGTTTCGCTTGGTTCTAAGAACTTGATTAAAACTGTGTGTCTTTGCTATTTCAATTGCAGATAGAATCAGATTTTGAGGAAAGAATCACATTGTAATTTTTGATGTCCAAATAACTGTTGGCAAGTTGTTTCAAAATCTGCATGAGTCTGCGGACCTATATTGCTTCATACATAAACATTATTTACATTGTGCATGATAGAAAAGTAGTGTCTATTAATTACTCACTGTATTCATATATAAAATAGCAAGTACACTATACAAATATTGACTGTTATGTAGAGGTTGTTGTTCTGGAGAGGTAAATTTGATAGTACATTTGTATATTTCAGCTTAGGGAAATTTTAATGATGATGTTATAGAGAGGTTTTTGCTTAAGGATGGCCGCTCTGGAGAGATAGTACTGTACCAGAAAAATGAACAGACATGTGGGAAAGATGTTGATGAGTGTACATGTAAGATTTAAGGCCAAGTAAAATACTATAGCCTGTATGTTTCTAAATATTATTCCGTTTAAATTATTTGTAAAATGGACAATTTTCACAGAGCTACCACACATTTCCTAGACCCATTGCAGCGTACAAATCCTTACCTCATTTTTTAAAAAATGTCGTAAAATGACATAAATTTAAGACAAAAACAGGAGGCATATCTGATTTTTAGAAGAGGCGACAGACTACCACAAAACCTTAAATTCCATGATGATGAATGTGAAATTGAAATTGTTGACATATTTGCCTATTTAGGAATTGTTTTTTTTTTTTTTTCGAGTGGTCGTTCCTTTAGTACTGCAATAACTACATTAGCTGGACAAGCTCCTAAAGCAATATTTACATTAACTAAATACTTACAGAAGTACATACTTAACGCCTCTGCGTGAATTAGATCTGTTCGATAAATTAGTTCTCCTATTTTGAACTATGGAAGCGAAGTTATAGGATTTGGTGACTGTAATGCTATAGAAAGAGTACATTTGCAACATTGTAAAAAAGTTAATAGGGGTAAAGAAAAATACACAAAATGAGTTTATTTATGGTGAACTTGGTAGAATGTCATTCCAAACGATACAGCATTATAACATTAAAAAATATTGGCTGAAACTGATACATAGTGCTGATAGAAAATATGTTTATAAAATATATCAAATGTTGAAAGTGATTTTGAAAATGCTCCATAAACAATTAATTGGTGTTCTTCAGTTAAACCGTTATTATGCTGTTTTTTTTTTTGTTTTTTTTTTTCTTTTGTTTTTTGGTTTTTTTTTTTTTTTTTATTTTTACGATGTTTGGCTACAGCAAAATGATGGTAATATTGATATGTTTCTAGTTACAGTACATTTAAGCAAATATTATGAGACAATTTCGTAAAGAATTGGCATAGCAGGTTAGAAGACTCGTCAAGAGCATTATTTTATAGAACAATATCCTGTTTCAAATTTCACGAATATCTAAATTTCTGTAGATAAATATAATATAAAGCATTGTCCAGATTACGAGTATCGTCACATAGATTACAAATAGAATCTGGGCGCTGGACAAGGCCGACAATATACGTGATAGAAAATGTTCAGTGTGTAACGTCACAGAAGACGAATTTCATTTCATGTTTTAATGCCAATTATATAATGACATATGGAAACAGTATATACATGAAAAATATTGGAAATAACCAAGTATGTTTAAATTGATAGAACTCTTTAGCTGTAATTACAAATTACAAATTAAAAACCTAGTTAAATATGTATATCATGATTTTGTTATTAGAAACGAAGCAGTGTATGGTACAAACAATAGAGAGTTTGAGATTTCAAACTTCGCCTTCCCCTTCAACGTCTCTCATATATATTTTGGGTAAAACGTCACCGATATGCGTGTATTTTATTTATATCACACGTTGCTACTAAAGTTTTCCATGTAATATCACGTAAGCCTAAGACTTCTCTTTATTACTATGCGAAATAAAAAGCTTAGTTTCAGGATTTCTGCTTATTAAGTTATTTGATTATCCATATATATAATTAGACTAAATTTGATGCGGAACACTATCAACAGGTATAAGAATAATAAAGTTTTGTATGGCTTATGATTTTAACTAAATACATTGAATTGAAGCTGGAAGTATGAAGTTATCAACTGATTTTGAGAAACTTTGAGATTTTGTTCAAACTTTAACTTCTACGGCATATTTGTGTCCCCGGGCGGTATCGATTATACCAGATGGGCCTTTTTGTCGTATGAAGTGAAGTTTTGAACGTCCGAAGATGTGATATCACGAAAGCCGAAACTTCATTCTTTTTACATCTACTCTGTCCACATACCCGGCATCAAAGACTGAAATCTGGATGGAGGCACATGGCATGACAGTCATTTTACTTGAAAAATAAATAATTACGCGCGAATATCATTTGGTGGAACATTTTATTTTCACATCCAAATAAAATCAATCTGTTTCTGTCGGACACTTAATACGACAATTGCGTTTTAATTATAAACATAAAATGGTACTAGTAAGGCGGAAAATTCTTCTGAAGTATCAGACAATTTCAGATCTATGATATCATGATGAGAGACGTTTCCTGTTAGCCGTATGGGATAACTCCATTCTTTAAATGCACGGAACCAGAGCCTGGCAGAGGGACATTGTGGGTTAATTCCCCCTTTGATTCTTACATTTGACAAAGACAGTCGGTCTTGAAACTCGGTGTGACCCTACCCCCCCCCCAACTCCCCCCGCCCTGAAATGGGGGACCCCCTCTTCAATGTTGGTGTCCCTCTAACCAAATTGCTGGATCCGCAGATGTTTTACTTATACAATAGTATATTAAAATCATGTTGTGCTGTCTGAGAGTTTGGCATTATACAGAGTCATACAGAGTGTCATTTTCACGTTGAATTGATCATTATAGGTTATTAACATTGTATGTGGATATATGCACGAGTTCTGCAGCGGTAATATTGCGCGACTTTAGGAGCGCAATATTGTCCGCGAAAGAATGAGTGCATATATCCACATACAAAATTGATAACCTTTTTATTGCATATCCACTATCAAATGATTAGTTTATATCTAAATTATCGTTCTGTCACGAAAGACAGGAAAAAATACGGAAAAAAATTCTCCGAAAACGCAATAAACAAATCAAACTGACGCGCATTAATATTTTCCGCGAAAATGACGTCAACTTGTTGTCGCAACGTGCGCGTGGACGCCATGGACGTCACGCGATTATTTCCATTACAAAGTTAAGAAAACATCCCACGTCCTATATTAGTCCAACTCATGACGTAATTATAACTTTCATTTCAGTCTGATAAATTACTACGTGTCAGTATCTAATAGGTCAGATTAATCAAAGTGTTAAAGTAAACAAAATGTTGCATAAATTACAAATTAAACAAACACACAATAGCAACAAAAATCTAAAGAAACGAGATCCGCAATGGACGGACCGTCAGGGGAGGTAACTAGAGTCACGGATTGGGACTAGTCCGAAATTATACTGACATAATTTTATATAAAACCTAAATGTCTGGAGCAACACTAACGAGTTTTTACATTGTTCACATTGTTTTATCGTTTATCGTTTTTTTTTTTTTTTGTTTTTTTTTTTTTTGTTTTTTGTTTTTTGTTGTTTTTTTTTTTTGTTTTTTTTTTGTTTTGTTTTTTATTTGGTAATCGCTCTAATATCCATGCTATGATTATATTAATTGAAATGTTTTTTATTTAATTTTTATTTCTTTATTTTTAAAACCTCTTGTAAAATTCCTGCCCTTTCGGACAACTGGTGTCAAAATGCACGAAAAAAACGATCATAATTACGGATAAATTGAATGGGCGGATTAAGGGGACGCATACTTTGAAATTAGAAAAAAGTGGGTGGGGTATGATAAAATTTACCTGCAAAAAAGTACAAGGTTTTGGTACATGAAATGGATACTGTTTCAACTGTTATAAGTACACAAAGGATTGCTCACTAAAATAAAAATGAGAAAACTGAAACAAGAAAGTTATTGTTGAATTATATTAGACTTATTGTGTACATTCAAAGTCAACAATTAAGACTTTTTGGTGCGAAAATAACAGTGCTTCACCTTGTCCAAACATTTATCAATGTCCTACAGATTCTAATTTAAAGAAAGAATGTGAAATATGGTCACTGTCTTGCTTTTCATTTCGCATATGTAAGCTAAAACACATTATTTAGTTTGTTTACAAAGTAGTGCATAAGAAAAGATACGGTGGTCAAGGAATGCCACATTCCAAAACTAAAAGAGTATATTCCCCTTAATACATTAAACATTTATCGTTACAGATGTCTAGTGGCTTACAATAAGGGCCTAGATTCTAATGTTGCCATTATTAATTTTTAATTTGGTATTCATGAACTACAATGCACTTAAATATTAAAACACATTCAACAAACTTTTGAAAATGTATTGTCTTAAAAATCCCTAAAATAAGGTATGAAATTTGGTTGAGAGGTCCAATCAATGTGTATATGTGCAAAAGTAACATTCTTATCTTGTTCACAAAAGTTACTAATACACAGCAGGCATGTCAATGATCAAAACTGGACGAATATAGTTTTCCTCACTTTAATGTCATTTATAGTTTTTCCTTGAATTCTCCACCATACTTTTCATAACTCTGTTTGCACGAGTTGCGCGAGAATGCTGTCATTCACGTAAAAAACATGGGGTCACATAAGTTGTAAATGCAATATCATCTAAACGTAATTAATGGATTATGCAGTTCAAGATAAACTTTATCTCATAACGTAACGAACATGTATAATGTTGTAACAACAACTTTACTTACACTGATTTAAGTAGCAGTCGATTTATAAGTGACTTTATTGATTCATTTTGTGTTTTGTTATTGTTGTCAAAAGTATAACGGAAGTGCCTCACAACTGAAGCGGAAACCAGTTTGATGCGCAAAGTAGTCCAATGTAAGTAATATTTTTTGACAAATGTCCACAGAAATTAATAATTTTCTAATATTAAAGACGAATATCTGAATAGGATTCATTATTTGATAAGAAATTATAATCATCGACATGTTTTTTTAAAAATCGTACACGTGCTGACACCTAAGTTGTCTCCCGTTGTTTATTAGAGTTACCTTTCGTCTGGCGCAGTAATACATTTGCAGTGAATCGCCGAGAAGTCGTGGGAAAATTAAAAACCATGTAAATAAACTAAAATTAACCACCTTTTCAAGATGAATTTCAAGTGATCGCCATTATGCATTTAACCCGCCTGACCTGTGTAGCATCTTAGATATCTGTTCTAAGGTATTCATTGTGTAGAATGTCATGTTATGCCCTTGCAATGCTAATCCCACTCTGATTTTTTTTTGTTTACATTTTTATCAATGAGAAATATGGCGTCCATCCCGAGCTGAAATGACCTGGCGTTAAATTTTTACATGTTTAAGCAAACCTGGTGTGTTAGAAAGAAAATCTCACCCCTTCAACATTATTTGGAACACTGTTATTGTAAAAAAACCTGTTTTTTCCTTATACAAAAGCTTAATATTTTGTGTTGAATGTACTTTCACAAAGACCTCTGTTTTCCTATTACATTCATAGTACCACATCCTTATCCACAAAATACTGAATATTACAGGTGTCCATCAGTATTATATCAGTTTAGGAATATGTTTTTTATTTTCCCACCATCGATTTCTTGAATATGCACCCCTTCCGCATTTCTGTATGAACTGTGAATGTAGCAATATGCGTCCCCTTAAAAGAAGTAAGGTTCATTCTAATGTTTGAAATCTCAAGGAATTTTAATCGAACTTCAACTTCATACGTTAACTTCGCAAGAGACGTTGAAGGGGAAGGCGAAGGTTGAAATCTCAAACTCTCTAATATCTAACCGTTAACGTGACTGTAATTTTACGGTATAAATGTGAAGTATTAGGAAAGTGTCACATTTATGAAACCAGACAGCTAATATATCATATCCCAATTCTTAAACACTTAATAATTTTAAATACAGCTGAATATTGTCATATACACATCCACGATCGTGAAACCAATCTTACATAATTATTTCGAGTATGTAAGATTGGTCCTACGCGGCTCCTTTATTTTATGTATGCAAAGTCGTTAATACCTTGCATTTCGTTTCGGTAAGGTTAGTGCGGCAGTTTGAGTCTTTGGGCTATATTCATAGACAAAACTCCAACACCACTCATTGAGTGCACTCAAATAAATTGCCTAACGGTCACGTCTTTACTCAGGAAAGATTCAATTTGTATTCATAAAGGTGAGTGAGAGTCGAGTCAACTCCCAAGAGTGAGTGAATGTTGAGGGAGGTCCTGGGGACACTTGAGTGTTTCTCAAGGTCTCATAATGTAAGTTAAGATGATAAATTTACAATATTGTATTAATTAGAAGGTAAGATAACAGTGTCATGTATGTATTTAAACCGAAAGTTCATATTTGTGTAAGGTATTTTGGAAAAAATATATTATGTTCTTTTTTAATACATGTTGCCGAGGGCGACAAAAACGCAAAAAGACCCAACAAATTAAAGATAGTAAATTGATGCAAACGGTTAAAATAGATATAGAAAATCAAATAAACATTTAACGAAACCTTATCTAACGGGGCTCATCAGTCACTCCCAGAGAAACACATCGTAGTAACAAGTATTTAAATTTCACAAGCCTAGATATTGGTTAATTGATGCATTCCCTTAAATTTAATGCCATGAAAAAAAAACTATATTTATTACATCCCATTGTTTAAATGACAATGGAAAACATTTATTTTGTAAGAAAAATATGTTTTTAATAATTGAAATTTATTTTAAAAAATACGGCCTGGCATTCGGGAAACACAACAATTAATGGCAGTGTTAAAATTCAGTTGTTAAAATAAATTTCAATTTCAGCGAAAATTAAACTCGTGTATCTTTACGTATAAATTTTATTCTACTAATGCTGATAAGTAGACTGACTGACGGACGAGCGAACGGACTGAAGTACATATTGTAAAACAAATAGGCGGGCAGACGGACAAACATACAGACTAGCAATAAGAAGATAACTTCCGATTAAAAAAATGATGATCAGCACTTTTGCATACCTTAGACGCTATTGTCATATAAACGTTATAATCCGCTAAATCCATTGTGTACAATGAAACCATTACTCGAGCTGACCTTCCGGAAGTTCAGATTGAGTAGGATTTATGAATATCGAACTCCACTCACACTCCCGCAAGGTCTACTCCAGGTTCACTTGAGTGATACTTACCCAAGTTTGAGTCAAGTGTGAGTTTGAGTGACGACTATGAATATGGCCCTTTGGTCTATACAAACCATGACATTTACATACTGACATGAAGTTCATTAAATGTGAGACTTAGCTGATTTTATGTTTCTTTACAACAGGATATTAGCAAATAACTGTTATAACTAGAGCTATCACTAAAGGTGATGAATGTACCCCCCGCATGCACTGACACAGTACATTGCAATTTGACGCACGCAAGATTGCATAATTATGTGGACTGTATGTATACAGTATAGTAACAAAAAACAAAGTCCCATAACTATGCAGAATATTTATCTAAAAGAATGTAACATGCACCATGCACAACTAGGGTTGGTACTGATCACTTGTGTGAAGTTTCATTAAAGTGTGTGTAAGGGTTTGGTAGATTAGGCACGCACAAGATTGCATATGCAGACTGTATGTACATAGTATGTTAACAAGAAACAAAGTCCCATAACTCTGCAATTTTTGTTGCTGAAAGAACCTAACATGCCCCATGCACAACTACTGTTGTTACTGATCACTTGTGTGAAGTTTCATTAAATTGTGTCAAGGGGATGAGGAGAGATGGTGCGCACAAGATTGTGTCTATGTAGATAGCATAGTAACAAAAAAACAAAGTCCCATAACTCTGCAAAAAATTTTTCTGAAAGAACCTAACATGCCCCATGCACAACTACTGTTGTTACTGATCACTTGTGTGAAGTTTCATTAAACTGTGTCAAGGGGATGAGGAGAGATGGTGCGCACAAGATTGTGTCTATGTATACAGTATAGTAACAAAAAAACAAAGTCCCATAACTCTGCAAATTTTTTTTCTAAAAGAACCTAACATGCCCCATGCACAACTACTGTTGGTACTGATCACTTGTGTGAAGTTTCATTAAATTGTGTCTAGGGGATGAGGAGAGATGGTGCGCACAAGATTGTGTCTATGTATATAGTATAGTAACAAAAAAAACAAAGTCCCATAACTCTGCAAATTTTTTTTCTAAAAGAACTTAACATGCCCCATGCACAACTACTATTGGTACTGATCACTTGTGTGAAGTTTCATTAAATTCTGTCAAGGGGATAAGGAGAGATGGTGCGCACAAAATTGCGTCTACGGACAGACAGACAGACAGACAGACAACCTGAAACCAGTATACCCCCCCTTACAACTTTGTTGTCGGGGGGTACAATAATTGTCTTCGGAGCTAGAGCATTAAATAACTATAATTTTCATTTTAGAGGACAAAACATTGAAATCACAGATAAATACCACTACCTAGGTGTTACTTTTTCAAGTAATGGGTCTTTCCTTTCTGCACGTAAGCATGTCGTTGGACAAGCTACCAAAGCCATGTACCTTCTGTTTATGAAATCAAGTAATGCAGATTTACCAGTTGATCTTACACTTAAACTTTTCGATCATACTGTTTTACCCATACTCACATACGGGGCAGAAATTTGGGCCTATGAAAATCTTGAAATAATCGAAAAGGTCCACAATATTTTCTTAAGAAAAGTTACCAAAGCTAGGAAAAGTACGCCAATGTACATGATTTACGGCGAGTTGGGTAGATACCCCATTTCCATTATAATCAAAACGCGTATTATTTCCTTTTGGTCGAGAATACTCGCGGGTAAACATGATAAAATATCTTACAAAATGTATAGTTACATGTTGAATGACACCAATTATGAATATAAGTGGTTAGCATATTAAATGAAGTTGGACGTCCAGACATTTGGATTAATCAAAACAATTTCACTCAAGTAAATATTCATAAGCAGGTGAAACAGATTTTGATAGACCAATTTAGGCAATCTTGGTTCGAGCAAATTAATCGATCAAACAAGGGGCAAATATATATGAGTTTTAAAGATTGTTTCGAGTTAGAAGAATATTTTGCATTACTTTCTCAATCAGACTATATCACCCTCTTTAAATTCAGGACTGCCAATCACAGACTACCAATTGAAACTGGTAGATGGGATGGTACCCCAATCTATGATAGGAAGTGCATTCTTTGTAACCGTGATGAAATTGGCTCGGAAAACACTATCTTTTTTCATGCGACTTTTTTCAGCAATCTAGAAATAGGCTAATTAGTAATATTATGCATGGTACCAGTGATTTTTTGTTTTAAAGCATTACTTTCAAACACTGATGTTCCTACTCTGAAAAACTTGTGTAAATTTGTTAGAATAATTATGTCAGAAGTCCGCTAACTTCCTCAGTTACCTTTTATGCTAGATGTTTTGTTTTTTACATGATAATGCCTCCCAAAATGTTATTCACTTATACTAAGTCAGTTCTTACAATAAACGAAGATATTGTATTATTTCCTTAAATGAATAATGCATGTGCTATCTCTTATCATTTTCATCAATCTAAAAACAGGCTTACTAGTAATATTACCCATGAACAATTATTCCTTTTTTTTTTCTTTTTTTTTTTTCTTTTTTTTTTTTGAAAACGATGTCTTCACGTGCGGTTTCCACTGAGAAAAAAAAACTTGTGTAAACCTGTCAGAATAATGATGTCAGATGTACGTTAACTTTCTCAATCACTTTTTTCCCGAAATCTTTTCTTTTTTAAACGATTATTAATGCCTCTCGATATAATACTTATTTATTAAATATTAAGTCAGTTTTTTTTTACAGCAAACGTAGATACTGTATTTTTTCTTTAAAGAATAATTCATTTGCTGTCTCTTACCTTTTACACTTACGCATTCCATACAGTAAATAAATCCATCTCCCGAATTAGGTCAATCACCTGTCACTAAATGAAGCGTGGTTAACACACCGTGAGATAGTAGATACTATTTATATCAATTATAGTATTTCATTCATAAAGCCGGACTACTTTAATCATGGAAATCGTGCAGTTGTTGTACTCTTATTACCTGGGTTTTCCCACGGTGTTTTATTTTTCCAGTACTCTTATTCATAAATGTTTCCCTCCCCTCCCCCATCCCCGCCTCCAACCCTCATATCTACAAAGCTATCTTCAATTCAGAATTTTTCTGTTTTCCTTGGACATATTAATTTTTTATTCTAAAGTAAAAATAATTTATTGTTGTTTTATGTCGACAAAAGAATATCATCATTACTCTAGTTAAAAAATACCTTGTACCGGAACGACTGTATTATATGTTTACATTGTTTCTTTATCCCCATGATGTATTTTGAATACTTGGGTGAATAAAAGTAATGTTGTTGTTGTTGTTAAGTTTCAGTTATTTTGCTCACTCGTACGTTTAGTAACGGTATAGAGTAATTAGCCATATTCTCAGCATTGAGAAATAATGTCCGACAATTTAGATATACATCCTTTGCAGTTATTGATATATGAATTGTAATAGTATTATTATGTTAAATTGTAATATGTCATACCTTCCCCACTTGTATATATATTTCACTGTCCGTCATATATTATGTAAATGTTTGCCACCATAGACTTAAAGCCCAGTGGAATATATCTGAATAAACTTGAAAACTTGAAACTATCTTCTGAGAGATTTTTTCTGTCACATTCGCTTACTGTAAAATTACATCAAGATCACACTTCTGTAACCTGGTATTACCACTTGTAAAATTGAGTTGTACCTCTAAAAACCACCTTCTGTATCAGTTTAGTTTTTCAAAGACGCCCACAATGAAAGTTTAACAAAAACTAGCCTTAAGACCTCTTTGACTACCCAAAGTGAAAATTAGTGTTCAAAAAATAATAGGTAAGAATAGATTTTTCGGAAGCACCACAGCCTCAGAGCTACGTATTTGCAAAGTAGGTCCACAACAAAAAGAAGCTGTAACGGAAAAATATTACAGACGGGTTACTTCAACAACCCAACTAGTACATTTTAATTTTATGCAAAATATAGATAGAGGGGGAGGATGGGGCAAAGGGTAGTAAGGGGGTGGGGGAAGGAGTCGAAGGGGAAAATAGAACAAAGATGAATATACAAAGGGAATGCTACGTTCCTTAATCACAGTTACACTACAACGTAAACCACAGTTGCGCAGACCATTCATGTACCAAAGACAAACACACACACACACACACACCCACACACAACTTACTAACATAGATAAACAGACAAGTAAGATATAACAACACTGTAGGGCACCGCCCAAGACACACAGACGCACAAGCACACAAACGCACACATATAAGCAGGAAACACAATCGGACACCGCCTTAGGATTCCGGCAGCCAAAATTAATGTGGGCACGATAACTTACTCATAGTAAAGGGGGAAGGGGATGCCAAAACAAAGGAGCGCAATTGCTCATCACCTGGTAGCAGTGGTTTTACAACAGAATTCTTTAAGTTTTTCTGGATAGATATTGGTCATTTTCTTGTTAGGTCAGTTAACCATGCTTTTGGTACAGGTGAACTATCAGTCACTTTAAAACAAGGGGTCAATACTTGTATTCCAAGAGGAAATAAAGACAAACAATATATAAAAAATTGGCGTCCAATATCACTATTAAATGTATCGTATAAAATTGCATCCGCAAGTATTGCCCAACGTTTAAAACTAGTGTTACATAAATTGATTAGCGAAGACCAGACAGGCTTTTTACCAGGCAGGTATATAGGAGACAACATAAGGTTAATCTATGACATAACGTACTTTACAGAAAAAAATAATATACCTGGCATGCTTTTACTACTGGATTTTGCTACCGCTTTTGACTCTCTGTCATGGTCATACATGTATAAAACTTTAAAATTATTTAATTTTGGTGAAAATTTCATCAAGTGGATTAAGCTTTTCTACAATGATATTCAATCCTGTGTTATTATAAACGGTCATCTTTCAGATTGGTTCCATATTCACCGTGGATGTCGTCAGGGGGACCCACTGTCCCCTTATATTTTTATACTCTGTGCTGAAGTCCTTTCAGTTATGCTAAAACAAAACCCAAGAATAAATGGCATTAATCTTAATAATTCTGAATTTCTACTGTCACAATATGCGGATGACACAACTGTACTATTAGATGGAAGTGAAGTATCTCTCAGAAATACAATGCTAACATTAAACTACTATGCCAAAATTTCTGGATTATGTATTAATGTGGAAAAAACAAAAGCTGTTTGGATAGAAGCAATGAAAAATAGTCATTTAAGGTTATGTACTGATTTGGGTCTACATTGGGAACAAGAACAATTTAAATTATTGGGTGTAACCTTTACACTAAATTTGAATAATATTGTATTGCAAATTACTATTCAAAAATAGAGGAAATTAAAAACTTATTAACACAATGGTCTAAAAGAATGATCACACCAATAGGCAAGAATATAGTTATTAAGACGTTAGCTATGTCAAAATTGAATCACCTAATATTAAGTTTACCAAACCCAAACATAGAGATAACTAAATCAATACAAAACCTATTTTATAAGTTTTTGTGGAATTCTGGACCTGATAAGATAAAGAGAACTGTCATAACACAGTCTTATGATTATGGTGGCATTAGAGTGGTGAACTTAGAAACCTTTATGACATCTCTTAAGATTACATGGCTTAGAAGGTACCTGACCTATAATACTAAATACTTCAACTTTATCTCACAGATATATCCATTTCTTAATACATTTCACAGTTTTGGTGCTGACTTCTTAAAAAATAAACTACATAATGTGAAAAATGCTTTCTGGAAAGACGTTTTTCAGGGATATATAAAACTCAGCATGCAATATCCAAAATCATGGAAAGATTTCTGTGTTTTACCAGTTTGGCATAATAGTATGTTTAAAATAGGAGGAGCAAGTTACTATTTTTCGAGATTCTTTAAAAAGGGAGTAAAATGGGTGAATGACTTCCTGGATAGAAATGGAAGTCTGTTATCATTTAACAGTTTTATAAATTTATATAATATTCAAACTAACTTTCTTCAGTACCAAAGTATAGTTGAATCTATTACGGAATTTTTAGATAAATTAAGATTTCCTCATTATGCCGTCAGAGAGCAAAATCCTCTGCAACCATTACCAATAAAAATCATTCAGAGTGCAAAAAAAGGTTGTAGGTGTATTTATGACTTTTTGTTAAACTTTCATAAGTTACCAGATTCAAGTAGAAAATGGAGAGACAAATTAAATTTAAATGCTGATTTCAATTGGAAGTTTATATATAAATCTCCATTTGCAATAACAAAGGACCCAAAACTTCAGTGGTCTCAGTTCAAAATAAATCACAGAATTATTGGCACAAACTATTTATTAGAAAAAATGAGGAAAAGAAATGATAATCTCTGTACTCTATGTCACAATCACTCAGAAACTATAGAGCATCTATTTGTAGACTGTCAAATTTCACTAACATTTTGGGAAGAAGTCAAAAGATGGATAAAAAGAAAATGTCCTAATGCAGATATTGACTGGTCAATATCAGATATTTTATTAGGTAACTCAAATTTCAGTGCAGCTACTCTATTATTAATGCTGCTTGGAAAATACACTATTTATCAGATTAAATTTAAGGAGTCGGTTCCTACCATACAAATGTTTATTAATAGTTTAAGAATACATTTGAAAACTGAGAAGTATGTTGCTAAAAAAACCCAAAACATGAATAGCTTTGATAAAAAATGGAAAAGTTTTAGGACT